>NC_081180.1:25349699-25649699 GCF_029867415.1 Vicia villosa | reverse complement strand
TTCCAAGGATGCAGCAACCTGATCTTCTGATTCTTTGCTGCTTTGGTTTTCAGCTTCTGAAACTTTTCTTCTTGGTTCTTCAACTTCTGAGATATCAATATCAATATCTACAAAATTCTCAAACTGCTTTGGCTTTTCAAGACCAAGCTTATCATCAAACCTGATATTGATTGATTCTTCTACAATCAATGTTTCAGTATTGTATACTCTGTAGCCTTTAGAGCGTTCAGAATATCCAAGAAGGAAACACTTTTGTGCCTTAGAATCAAACTTACCAAGATGATCTTTAGTGTTCAGAATAAAACAAACGCATCCAAAAGGATGAAAATATGAAATGTTGGGCTTTCTGTTCTTCCACAATTCATAAGGAGTCTTATTTAGAATAGGTCTTATAGAGATTCTATTCTGAATATAACATGCAGTGTTTATTGCTTCTGCACAGAAGTGCTTAGCCATATTGGTTTCGTTGATCATGGTTCTGGCCATTTCTTGTAGAGTCCTATTCTTTCATTCTACAACTCCATTTTGTTGTGGACTTCTAGGACAAGAGAAATCATGGGCAATACCATTTTCTTTGAAGAACTCCTCAAAGAATTTGTTCTCAAATTCACCACCATGATCACTTCTGACCTTTATGATTTTACACTCCTTCTCAGTTTGGGTCTGAGTGCAGAAATCAAAGAACACTGAATGAGACTCATCCTTGTGTTTTAAGAACTTTACCCATGTCCAGCGGCTATAATCATCAACGATGACTAATCCATATTTCTTCCCTTTGACAAATGCTGTTTTGACAGGGCCAAACAGATCAATGTGCAAAAGTTCTAACAGCCTTGAGGAAGAGACAACATTCTTAGACTTGAATGCAGGTTTGGAGAACTTGCCCTTCTGACATGCTTCACAAAGAACATCTGATTTGTATTTCAGATTAGGGAGTCCTCTGACAAGATTTAGTTTGTTAATCTGAGAAATCTTTCTCAAACTAGCATGTCCTAATCTCCTGTGCCAGACCCATTGCTCTTCAGAAACAGACATAAGACAAGTCACCTTCTGATTCTTAAGATCCTGAAGATCTGTCTTATAAATGTTGTTCTTTCTCTTGCCTGTAAATAGGATTGAGCCATCCTTCTGACTTACAGCCTTGCAAGAATTTTGATTAAAGATTATGTCATAACCATTATCACTTAATTGACTTATGGACAATAAGTTATGAGCTAATCCATCTACTAGAAGAACATTAGAAATAGAAGGAGAGTTACCAGACTTTATAGTTCCTGAGCCAATAATTTTGCCCTTCTGATCTCCTCCAAACTTCACTTCTCCAGCAGATTTAAGCACCAGGTCTTGGAACATAGACCTTCTTCCTGTCATGTGTCGCGAGCATCCAGAGTCCAGGTACCATGACATGTTGTGCTTTTCCTTCTTTGCAGCCAAGGATATCTGCAATAGGAATAATCTTATCCTTAGGTACCCACAATTTCTTGGGTCCTTTCTTGTTAGTTCTCCTCAAGTTCTAATTGAACTTAGGTTTAGCAAAATATTTAACAGGAGGAACAGCATGATATTCTTTAGGTTTGTCAGCATGATATTTCTTAGGATGTGTCACATGCTTCTTGGTGTGAACAGTGTTAAACTTCTGTGCATGTGAAGTGAGCCTGATATCATGTGCATGGCCATATTTGAACTGATCATACAATGGCTTGTATGTGATCTTCAGATCATCAATAGGTTCAAATTTATGTGAGGTATCACCCTCATAGCCAAAACCAAACCTTCTGTTTCCAGAAACACCATATATCATAGAAGCAAGATGACTTCTGCCAATACTTCTAGATAAGAACTTTCTGAAGCTCGAGTCATATTCTTTCAGAATATGATTCATGCTAGAAATGGATTTTTCTGTTTCAGAAGGAGATCCACTATCTTTGGATAGATTTAAAACTTTTTCCTTCAGTTCAGAATTTTCCACTTCCAGCTTCTTAGTTTCAAATTCAAACTGCTTCTTCAGCTTTTTGTATTTGATACTAAGATGAGCCTTGAGTTCCAGAAGTTCTGTTAAACTAGAAACTAACTCTTCTCTAGATAGTTCAGAAAATACCTCTTCAGAATCTGATTCTGATGTAGATTCTGATCCATCATCCATTGTGGCCATTAGTGCCAGATTTGCCTGCTCATCTTCAGAGTCTGATTCTGATTCTGAATCATCCCATGTTGCCATAAGACCTTTCTTCTTATGAAATTTCTTCTTGGGATTTTCCTTCTGAAGTTTTGGGCACTCACTTTTGAAGTGTTCTGGCTCATTGCATTCATAGCACACGACCTTTTTCTTGTCATATCTTCTGCCTCCAGAAGATTCTCCTCTTTCAGGCTTCTTTGAGCTTTTGAAGCTCCTGAACTTCCTTTGCTTGCTTTTCCAGAGTTGATTGACTCTTCTGGAAATCATGGACAGTTCATCTTCTTCTTCTTCTGATTCTGATTCTTCAGAATCTTCTTCTTCAGCCTGAAAAACGTTAGTGCATTTTTTTAAAATTAGATTTTAATGCAACAGACTTACCTTTCTTCTGAGGTTCGTTTGCATCCAGCTCTATTTCATGGCTTCTCAAGGCACTGATAAGCTCTTCCAACGAAACTTCATTCAGATTCTTCGCAATCTTGAATGCAGTCACCATTGGGCCCCATCTTCTGGGCAAGCTTCTGATGATCTTCTTTACATGATCAGCCTTGGTGTAGCCTTTGTCCAGAACTCTTAATCCAGCAGTCAGAGTTTGAAATCTTGAAAACATCTTCTCAATGTCTTCATCATCCTCCATCTTGAAGGCTTCGTACTTCTGGATTAGTGCAAGAGCTTTGGTCTCCTTGACTTGAGCATTTCCTTCATGAGTCATTTTCAAGGACTCATATATGTCATGAGTCGTTTCCCTGTTAGATATCTTCTCATACTCAGCATGAGAGATAGCATTCAGCAAAACAGTCCTGCATTTGTGATGATTTTTGAATTCTTTCTTTTGATCATCAGTCATTTCGCTTCTCGTGAGCCGTACACCAGTAGTTTTAACAGGATGTTTGTAACCATCCAACAGAAGATCCCATAGATCAGCATCCAGACCAAGAAAGTAACTTTCCAATTTATCTTTCCAATATTCAAAGTTTTCACCATCGAATATTGGTGGTCTCGTGTAACCATTGTTACCATTACCATTGTATTGCTCAGCTGAGCCAGATGTAGATGTAGATGTATTTGTTTGAATTTCACCAGCCATCTTTTACTAAAGCGTTTTTCTCTTCCTGAATCTTTTCTAAACACGGTTAAGTGCTTGCACCTTAGAACCGGCGCTCTGATACCAATTGAAGGATAGAAAAACACTTAGAAAGGGGGGGTTTGAATAAGTGTAGTTTCAAAACTCGTAAGATAAAAATAATTTGCACAAGTATTTTTATCCTGGTTCGTTGTTAACTAAACTACTCCAGTCCACCCTATACAAGGTGATTTACCTCAACTGAGGATTTAATCCACTAATCACACGAGATTACAATGGTTTTCCACTTAGACAACTTCTAAGTCTTCTAGAGTCTTCTGATCACAACTTGATCACTCTAGGAACAACTGCTTAGAGACCTTCTAAGACTTCTCTAGAGTATACTGATCACAACCCGATCACTCTAGTCCTTTACAATTTAATGTAAACAAATTCTAAGAGTATTACAATTGCTTCTTAAAAGCGATAATCACAAACTGTGATATTTCTCTTACAGATTTAAGCTTAGACTCACTAAAGTATTACAACAGTAATGTAGTGAGGTTGAAGATGAAGTTTCTGAGCTTTTAGTTGAACAGCGTTTTAGCAAGTTAATATTCACAGAAATTGTTAAGAATTGGTAACCTTGCTTCTCATCAGAACTTCATTTATATAGGCGTTTGAGAAGATGACCGTTGGGAGCATTTAATGCTTTGCGTATTCCGTACAGCATTGCATTTAATGTTTCACTGTTTTGTCAACTACCTCGAGCCTTGCTTTTGCTGTGACTATTGACATTGCCTTTAATAGCTTCTAACGTTCCTTTTGTCAGTCAGCGTAGCCTGCCATCTAGTACTTGATTCTGATTTGTTCTTTGTAAATACTACGTTGAAAATCATCAGAGTACAAACAGCTTGGTGCAGAGCATCTTCTGATCTTCTGATCTTGATATGCTTCTGAGCGTGATTCCATGACTTCAGTGCTTCTGCTTCTGAACTCAAGTTCTTCTGATGCTTCTAATAGACCATGTTCTGATTCTGCTTGACCATCTTCTGATGTCTTGCCAGACCATGTGCTGAAGTTGCATACTGAACCTTCTGAGTCAAAGCTTGTTAGCACTGATTTGTGCATACTCTTTATATATTTCCTGAAAGGGAAATTGCATAGGATTAGAGTACCACATTATCTTGAGCAAAATTCATATACATTGTTATCATCAAAACTAAGATTATTGATCAGAACAATTCTTGTTCTAACATCTTCTTGGTATTTGTATGATTCTTTGTGGCCTCTAAACTTGTTCAGAATCTTCTTCAAATTTTGAAACAGTGTAAAATACTGGACTACCTTCACAAGTTGTACCACCTTTTGAAGTTCCACCTTCAGAAGCATGACCATCGTGTAGCAACCTGCCTAAAAAATTAAGGTTTTAGAGTCGCCACCTATTCTACCTGGGTGAATAGGAAACCTTACGAAGCTAAAAAATCTGGGTAAGATTATTATAATCAGGTCGAGGGAAGGTGTTAGGCACACTCAACCCTTTCCTAAGATTTTGAATTGAAAGGCGGAGGTTTATGGCTACAATTATTAAGTTAATAGCTAAGGAAGTGAAAAGGGCGAAAAGTGAGATTTGAACTGAATTGAGGTTTTGAGGAAGGGGACTCGCCTTGTTGCCAAGTGCCTACGTACCTCCTTATGGAGGATCAGAGTCTACATAGTTCGGGCACAGGGTTGTACGCCTTAGAATTTAATATGAAGGTGTTTTAAGGTATTTTGAGTTACCTTATCGTAGTTTTGAGTTTTGTGGTTTGCAAGGCATTTTGAGTTGCCTTGCCGAAGTGATGAAAATCCGTAGTTCGAATGAGTGTTTTAAGATTTGGGCGTACAACCCTGGTTTGATGTGTTTTCGTTAGGTGCGATGATCAATAGATTTGATCATTATGATTAACGAATTAGATAATGTATTGCTGGCCATTCTGACCGATAGATTCGGTCGTCACGAGCAGCAAATAAAGTGTATTTTTAATTTTGTAATTAAATCTCATGTTTTATCATCACCTCTCATAACCAATAGATTTGGTTATTACATGATAATGAATTTCAATATTTATGTTTTATTATCTTATCTCTCGCCAATGTGACCAATAGGTTTAGTCGGATCGAGGAGAGAATTAGCCAAGAATTAGTCGAATCAGAATTAATATTAACAAATGAATTAATTAGATTAAATTTATTTCTCGCCAATGCGACTAATAGATATAGTCGGATCGAGGAGAAAATTACATTAATCAAGAATCAATTGAATAAGTATTAATGTTTTTGCCAAAGGGTAGTGGGATTGGGCGAATCCTAATGTTTTGATAACCGTTCTAGGTTTTTTTATGATTTTTATAACAATTAAAATTGATTAACTTAATTAAATCAAATAATCGAAATAATCGGGGCGAAGAAAATTCTAAGTAATCCTAACCCTAATTTATATCCTAATTCTAATCAAATAGACTAATTAAATCAAACAATATTAATTAATATTTAACCGAAACATTTAAATAACAAGATAAATAAAACTTGAATAAAAGAACTTGGGAGTAATCCTGTGCAGCGCCCTTATGAAGGTCCATGATACACCTCCAGCCTTGTATGCGTTAGATCAGGATTGTAGGAGATTTGATGGTGGTAATTGAGAACGTATGGCAAGCTTTCATGGGGTATGCTGCGTTGGATCTCGTAGAAAGTTCTTGTAAAAATTAAATTGGCACAGCAGGGGTTCGAACCCCCATCCTTGCGATTGCCAGCAAAACCCCTTTACCGTCCCTGTTGCGCGCTTCTTTTGCCAACTAATTAACTTGAAAAAAACAAATATGTAATAAAGAAAAAAAGAGGAAATTCAAACAAACAGTCAAAGTGGGGCCCAGGGCTATCTTGACCGACCAATCGCAAGTGGAAAGAGAGGATGCACCCTTTGACTAGCCAACCAGAAACGCACGCGTGGCCCAGGGAGGCTGTCTTCGTCTTCTCCAAATTGCCATAAGATTTGCTACGAAACAGCCACGCGATTTCTACGATTTTCTGCATAAATTTTGTATCTAAACTCGTGATCTCAAAACCTGCAAAAAAACGCAATCGAAGACACAAATAAACGCCCAGATCCACTTAAAATTTAGCCCTGCTCACAAATATGGCCTTCGTTTGGCCTTTAGACCCTTGGAAGGATGAACCCGAAAGGAGAAATCTCCCTTGCACCAACAATGGCAACTAGTTCTTTACACGTTAGAACTTCCAACAATCAATCCAAACCTTCTCGAAAACATGCTATGAGCACAAATAAATGGTTAGCTTGGATTAAAACGCACTATATAACGAGATATGAAAATTAGAAGAATGAATGAATATGGTGATGACGATGCTCGTGTTCTAGGCACACTCCTCCGTCACAAACCACATGTACTTACTCCATAATGTCTCAAGAGAGGAATGGGACGATTGAAATCGCTTGAAACCTGTTGTAGGAAAAAATCTCACTTGCCCTAGTTTTTTTTGAAACTTTTTCTCTTTTGGAACCCTTGTCTTTTGCCAAAATTTCGTCCCCCCTTTCTTTTATGAATCATTTAGAATATATATGGATGTATTAGGGTTAGGTTTTGTGTCAATAATATCTTTCATTGATGAAAATATTTGATTGAAAAATCAACATGCAATCTTTCCAAAATTGGCTCTTTTCTTGCCCTTGAAGCTTGTGCACGAAATTGACATGTTTTATGGGCTATCTTGGACCTCAAGACAAGTGAAAGCAAAGCCCATATACAATTGTTCCTTGTTTCCACATTTTATTTAATTTAATTTGTAGAGAGAGAGAGAGAGAGAGAGAGAGAGAGAGAGAGAGAGAGAGAAAACGATTCTTGATTACAAGTTTTCCTATAAGAATCGTTTTATTATAAAATCAACCAAACCGCATTACGTTACAAAATCTTACTAACTACTCCCTCTGGTCCTTATTTTATTATAAGAGAAAGTTCAATTTTTAGATTCATTCATTGATTAATGTATTTAATCCATATATATATACCAAATACATTAATCATTCTATGAATCTAAAAAATGAATTTTCTCTTATAATAAAGACTAGAGGGAGTAATATATATTTCTTTAATTCGTTAGAGAAATCAATAAATATTATATGTATATTTTATCATATTCTTTGTATGATATTTATTTTAATTTATATATCAATAAAAATAAAATATTATTCATTTATAAATACTATTTTGACAAATATATTTTATCCTATTGTTTGTATGATATTTATTTAAGAATGCAATTTCATATATATTCTTTTTTAGACTTAAGATAAATGTGTAAGATGACATTTTATGTATCAAATTTTAAATTTATTTTGAAAATTATAAATTTTTTTATGGAAATGTATGAATGATAAAATACAAAATTATATTTTCCTCTATGTGTGTATTTATGGCCCAATAATTTTTTTTGTAAAAAATCGAATAAACAAAACCAAACCAAACCGCATTAGTTGGTTTGGTTTGGTTCAGTTTTATTTTTAAAAGTCAACCGAAACAAATCGAATCTGTCATACCCCAAAATTTTCCCATCATATTTCAAATAATTTGGTTCAAGCACTGAAGAATAAGCTCACTTACCTATATCCTAAGCAACAAGCCTTCAACTAGGGTTTTGCTCTTCTCTAGGTAAAATCAGTTTCTGATGCCCCAGGTGGACTACATGGCCTCTCATATGCTTCAAAGTATCCTCGTGTCAATTTTCAAGCCCTAACTCATAAGATTGCTCATTCAACTGCTCAAATGACCCACAGTCGACCAGTTTGACCTAAAAGTCAACTAAGGTCAAATCACAGTCAAAACTTCTGATTTTTTGTCAACATTAACATTTTGAAGTCTCATTCATCATTTGATCAAGGGTTGATCATGATTAATCAAGGAAATCTCAGAAATCATCCAAACTTAAAGTTACTAAATTAGGGTTTCTAGGAGAAAGTCAACCCAACTTTGACTGATCATATCTCTCTCATACTTTATCATAAAATCCCCAACCAAAGCTCATTCTCAAGGAAATTCAATTCTCTACAACTTTGATGGTGGGTCCAAAGTCAAGAAATGCACCATTTGAGAGATATGAGCCAAAACATTACAGGTCCTTCTAGAAGCTCGCAAAAAGCTATTTTTTGTCAGGAGCCATATCTTCAGGATAAAATTCTCAAATGCAAAAAGGTTTCCAAATTGGCTTGTAGAGGACATCTTGGTATTTCCAAAAAGTCCTAGATCATCCCCATATGATAAATATTGAATGAGTTATGGGTTGTACAAGTTGGTTGATTTTGAGAAAATGCATGAAAACCTAAATGAGGAATCTTGTATTTTTAAGTAATGGGCCTAGGGTTTTGGATGCTCCACGTGATAATAAGCTTATTAAAGGCCCAAAGATAATTTGATAATTATTTTATGATTTTATTACATTTATTTTTGGATTTATTCATTTAAATTCAATTTAAATCAAATAAAATAAAAAATAAATCAAATCAAATTACACAAAATGTTACATTCATTAAATCAGGACCAATTCACATCCTAAGGCCAATAACACGTGAAAAGAGTGTAGAAAATAGAATGGAATCAAAAATAGAAAGCTTTGGTGTAATTTTCAATCAAAAATTAAACCCATTCAATCATTGATTCTTTCCATAAGAGTTAACCTATTTCTCTTGTCATATATATGCACACATTGTTAGAACAAGAAATGTTCTGATCAATATTCTTAGGTTTGATGATAACATTATGTATGAATTTTGTATAAGACAATGTGGTACTCTAATCCTTTACGTTTTCCATTTCAGGGAAAGTATAAAAGAGTATGCACAAATCAGCGTTCAGAAGCATTGACCCAGAAGTTCTGGATGGCTTCATCAGAACATGGTCTGGCAAGACATCAGAAGATGTTCCTGCAGAATCAGAACATGAACTGGAAAGCATCAGAGGATGGCAGTCAGAAGTACAAGCTCTGAAGCTCTGATGGTATCACGCTCAAAGCTCTTCAAAGTCAGAAGACAGAAGATGCTCTGCACCAAAGCTGGAGACTCTAAAATTCAAAGGTCTATTTGTGGTGTCGTTTTCTTTACCTCCCCGTTTCACTTGGGAGGACGGCACGCTAGACCCTTCACGCGGAATTTGGAAGGAGAATGCGCCTGTGGCAGGATGAATTTTGTTTCAGTTCTTCCTACGATATCACACGAACTTTTTAATTATCCTACGGGTAGGAAAGGGGAAAAAGATCTCAAATAAACCCTAGGAGTTTGCTAAGTGTGGGGATTCACCTAGACTAGAAATTCTGGAGTCCGGGGGGTCAGTTATACATAGGGAAGAGTTTAAGCACCCTACATATCCGTAGTACTCTACGGGAACCTTCTCTGTGTCTATGTGTTTGTGTTTGTTGCTTGTTATTGGGAAAGTTTCTCCTTTGTGTTAGGAGAGAGAATTGAATTGAATTAAAAAGAAAGACAGACTGACTGGCTATTTTTGGTATTTTATTAGCTCGCTGAGATTCCTTGTGAACCTCATGCCTACATATCCCTAATGGAAGTCAGAGCTTAATGTAGTTCGGGGAACTAATTAGGGAAATTAATTATTTTTGGTGCCTTGCTTAAAGTTCAAGGTTGAAGCTTGAATTAAATCTCTGTTTACAGTAAAGAGACATGAAGTTATCTTTACAGAGAGGTATTTCTACTATTCCACCACAAACATTTTTAAAGTGACAGAAAAGCTGAATTCATTTCATTAAGAGAGGGGCCTTACTTGTATGTTTGCAAGTATGCCAGTCACGTGTCTCTTGAATGAAAGAAAGATTCTCATCCAAATTAGGGAAAGCGTACAAGTCTGGGTTTGTTTGCCTCAGAGCATGCCTTTCAAAGTCCTAAATGGGAGAATGTTTAAAATTGAAATTGAAATTGAAATTGAAATGTTTGTTTGTTTGAATGTGGTGATATAGGAGAAATATCTTTCTATAGAGATAAGCTATGTCTTCCTACTGTTTGAAAGATTTGATTTTTAGCTGGCTTGTATGAGGCCCAAGCTTGAGGCTTTTGATGGATTTTATTGACTCTAGGAGATAACTCCACTGGGGATGGATTTAAACTAAAGAGTTTTTGTGTTCTGTACAAAGCCCAGAATTGAGGCTGACTCTAGCTGGAGGGTATTTATTTGATGGATTTTATTTGGTGTTCTGTACAAAGCCCAGAATTGTGGCTGACTCTACTTAGGGAGACTCTATTTTGTGCCTTGTATGAAGCCCAAGGTTGTGGCTGACTCTTAACTGGGGAAATCATTATTTCATGCCTTGTATGAGGCCCAAGGTTGAGGCTGACTCTTTAGGGAGTTTTACTCTGCTGGAGGATTTATCTATTAAAAGACTGATTTTTTGGAGGCTAACCCTTTCCAGGGATTTTTGACTCAGCTGGTGAAATTATCTTTTTAAAGAATGAATTTTTGGAGGCTAACCCTTTCCAGGGATTTTGAATGATAGCAGAAATATTATCTAATTGAGACTCCTTGTTTAAAGCCCAAGATGAAGGCTGACACTGACTGAGGATAGATAACTATGGGTCCTAGACTCTGCTAAGGAAATTAATGAAGATAAGGGTGACAGAGACTGTCTATGTCTCTCATTCCAAAAGGTGTACTCAATATGAGATTGAGACAATCTTAGCTTGTTTAAAGTCTGGTTTAAAGTGGAAGAAACTCACCAGGATAGGCTAAAAGGTGACTAAAGACCTATTCCTATGTTTATAAGAAACCTGATGGGTCCTTGTATACAAGCTTAAGAGGAAGCTGAGAATGCTTTTAAGAAGCTTGTGGGTCCTTGTACAAAGCCCAAGAGGAGGCTAATCGAGGGTCATCGAGGGTCCTTGTTATAGCACAAGAGAAAGCTATGTGGTTTTGAACTTATTTTGGCTTTAAGCAAAAGGGTAAGAGGTTTCACCGGGAATAATTCCTCTTGGGTGGATGTGTCCTATTTTGGGTTCAAAGGCTTTTTCAAGATGTTTCACCGGGAATAATTCATCTTGAGGGTTTGAACTAAAGATCTCTAATTAGGAAAGAGCCTTCACCGGGAAGACATTCTCAATCCTAGGCTATAGTCCTATAATATATATATATATATATATATATATATATATATATATATATAGTTTAACTGTCCTAAGGTTTTGCTCAGACGTAGTTCTAAACAATATATAAACAGTTCTATATTTGACAGTAATTTAAATAAAGACTGTAAATTGAAAGCTTGTAAAGCCTAACCTGGATGGAGTGGAGGCCTTTGAAGAAGTATGTACAAAGCCTTACCAGCAATTTTATTGATAACAGTTGAATACTTATAATAAACAGTTAAAGGTTTTGAAAACAGAAGAAGTGAAGATGGACATAGGTCACATAGGTATCTGAAGAGTTTCACCGGGAATAATGCCCTTCAAATACCAGAAGAATGTTTTGAAAACAGAAAGAAGATTTTGTAAATACAGTTTTTTAAAACAAACTAATAAAAAAAAAAAGGTGCAGGGACTTACACTCTATTAGAGGCCCAGTACTTTATAGTACTGGTTGATTGTAATGAAAACAGTTGAAAAATTTGTAATGACACAAGGTTTTGTTGCTTGAAAACCTGGATCGTCTGTTGGATCGGAGATTAAAAACAGTTTTGAAAATTGACAAATGTCAACTTAATTAGGGTAAAGACAAAGTCTATACCTAATTAAGACTTAAATGATTAGGTTTTTATCACAAAAATATTTACAAGAGATTATGTTTTGAAAACCAAGTGAAATTTATATTTTCTAAGTATTAAAACATACTTAAAATATATGATTTTAAACCTAATTAAAACATACTAAAATAATATATTTTTTTGTGATTTTTTGGTATATCCTCAAAATAGATATATTAAATGAGAAGTGTGTGAAAAATGAACTAAAAATCATTTAATTTGATAGGTGAATTAATTATGTGAAGTTATGAAGAAAATAAAGGAAATTAGTGGTAAAAAAATAGGTTTGTCTCCACCATGGTTTGAACCCACGCCCTTATGGTCACATGTTCAAAATAATACCACTGGGCCAAGCCCCAGTTGGTGACTATAACACGCGCGTAGTTGGTTTTGTTTCATAATGAGTTAGAAATGCTTAAAAAATAAAAGAATCAAAAAGTCTGGGGCGAGGGGGATTCGAACCCCAGACTATGGGCATGAGGAGACTAAGAGCGCATGTGAGGCCACTAGGGAAAACGATGAATTCGTTTGTAAAATGCATACCATTCAAAATAAAATAAACCTGACCCAGAGATTTGAATTTTGCGCGCCACAACCATGGTCGTCTTCTTCCTCAAGCTCTCAAATTTTGAATTTATGAACTTGCTCATTTCTCAACCAAACTGATAACACGAAAACGTATCACATATTTGGCTTGATTTACATACATTATTTCCCTATTTTATCTTAATTATGTTGCTTTATGTTGGTATTATGCTGGTATTTTCATTGTTTTAGGTTTTATGTTCGTTTTGAGGACTATTTGTGAAAAGGAAAGAAATGGAGCTAAAATCACTACTATTTGTGCCTAAAAGATGAAAAATAGTGCTGAAATGAAAAGGGGGTGCAAATAAGGCTCAACCATGCTAAAGGAGACCCAAAGGCCCAAAGACACAAAGTCAGCCCACGAAGTAATAAATTGTGCGTGGCCCAAATCACACAAGCAAGTGGAGACGCACGTCTCCAACGATCCATGCCACGTCACCAATGAGGAGACGCACGTCTCCAAGCCCTCCTACATTTCCTCCACTTGAGACGCACGTCTCAAGTCGTGTGTTGGGTCACCCTGAAGAAGTGGAGACGCACGTCTCCAAGGAGTTCCCTATTTCCACGCATTCCAACGGCAGAAGCTCCCCTATAAATAGAAGCAGTCACATCAGTTCTGGGGGTGCAATTTCCGGCCAACGAAGTGCTGCCGGAATTGTACCGTGCTTATTATTTTCTTCCTTGTTTTAATTTCCGTCCACTTAAATTCTGAAGAACGATCCAGCCAACTTGTGGTGGAAGTTCAGTACTCGAAGGTTCAATTGCAATTTACATTATTCAGGTTTATTATTTACTGCCTTTATTTATATTTATTGCATGATATATTATATGCCAATTAATATGCCTAATATTATGAACCGAATTTATTTATGCATGTTTAACCATATTAATATGTCTGGCTAATTTATTTAGATGTCGGTATGTAAAGTAAGTTAACCGTAGGGATCCGAAATAAATTGGCTTAATTATGTTTTATTAATTATCACTTGTTTTTGGTTTGTATGTCTAATTTAATTAGTAAGTCTTAAAACCAATAGAGCGAAAGTTTGAGGGGTTAAGACGGTCAAAGGTTAAAATCAATAGAGCGAAAGTTTGAGATATTTAACTGGATAGTAGACATAGGACATTAGTTTTAAGGATGGCGAAAGCGTATTAAAACTAATTAGAACTTATTTATTTTCAAAAAGTGTTTTTACACCCGAGCGGGATGGCGAAAGCGTACGTTAGGGATATTAGCATGTTCCGAGTCAACAGAGCGAAAGTTTGAGATTAGGAGATTTAAGTAGATAACGACTTCATAAAATAAGCATTTTATTAATTACGTTGTTTTCAAAAAGCGTTTCTAAATCTGGTGGGATGGCGAAAGCGTACATTAAGAGTTAGGATCGTAGTCTGAATCAATAGAGCGACAGTTTGAGAGGAGTACTTTTAATCAATAGAATTAATAAAGATCTTTAATTGAATTAACACCATAGCCAATGGACTTTCGGATCACCTAAGTTAGATGAAATACATACTGATATCCATTTGTTATTATATTTTATTTAGATTTAGGACTTTAGTTTTCCCATTTATAAAAAACCCAAATATCATTAGCCTTAGCTTTACATAGTAACTTTAGATAACGGTAGGTCGATTTATAGTCCCTGTGGATTCGATATCTTTTAAAACTACACGACACGACTGTGCACTTGCAGTTATCCCGACTAATAGACACGTAAAGTCGCGATCAAGTTTTTGGCGCCGTTGCCGGGGACTATTCAAGTCGATATCGTAACTCGCTGTTACACCGTAGAGACTAAGGCATTTTTTTTCTTTCTTTTCATTTACTACTATGTATCACCCAAACTTTTTCTATAACCCCCACTCTCAGTATTACGAAGAATCACCTGGATCCTATAAATCCGATCTCGAAATACTATTGGAGAATTTCAATGCTGCGCCACCAACTCATTCTCACCCAAATTACATTTGCAACTCCCAACCTCAACATTTCGAGGAACCACAAGAAACCTACAATCCAAACCTCGAAACATTAATTGGGGATTACAATTCGACACTAGCTTATCCTCAACCGAATTCCCTCTATAATCACCAATCCCAACATTTTGAGGAACCACAAGAATTTTATTCCAACCAAACCTATCCTCAACCGAATTTCCTCTACGATCACCACAATCAATATTTCGAGGAGTCGCCAGAATCCCATAAATCCGACCTCGAAATAATAATGGAAAAGTTTAATGAAACATCTATGATGACAAGGGACTTTGTGGAAACACAAAATGCAATGCTAACCTACTTCAAGGAACCACAAGAATCCTATAATTCTAACCTTGAAGCATCAATAGAGGATTCCAATGCAACACAAACTTGTCATCAACCAAATTTCCTTTACGATCACCACGCCCAACATTTTGAGGAGTCTAAAGATTATCCTAAATCCAACCTCGAAATCATAATGGAGGAATTCATTGAAGCACAAACTATATCTAGGCTAGAATCTATGTTGACGAAGCACCTTGAGGAAACGCAGAATGCAACGCTAGATCCCTTTGAAGAACCTCAAGAATCCCATAATTTTAACTTCGAAACATCAATGGAGGATTCCGATGAGACGCTAACTCACTCTAGATTAGAAGCCATGATGGAGCACTTTGTAGAGACACAAACCGTCCAAAACCAAGAGTTTATCAAACAAAGTATTCAAAACAATGAAACCCTTAGGCAACTGACAACTATGGTTGAATCCCTCGCGACTCACAACATGGCGTTAGATACTCAAATCGCCCAACTTGAACAAAAGCCACTAGGAGACTTACTTGAGGAGTATATTGGCACAACCATTAGTGAAGAACAAATTGAAATGCCTGAGGAGAGTAATAATGAGATTGAGGAGAATGATTATGAGATTAAGGAGAGTGATAATGTGGTTGAAGAGATTTCTAGTGAGAAAAGAGTGGAGATTGAGAAAAATCCACCAACACCATCTGAAAGGGAGGTTGTAGAAGAGGTAGAGAGGGAAACACCTATTGTTATTCCTCTTCCCTATACCCCACTGATTTCTTTCCCGCAAAGTTTTGTGGAAGCTAAGGTAGACTCCAAATCCATAATGTATGTGAAGGTATCAGAAAATATCAACACTAATGCACCCTTATTTGAAGTCTTGCATAAAAAGAGAAATTTAGACGACCATGAAACTAAGGATATCATTAGTGATAAGAGGGTAAGGTTAACCTTTGAGGTGGTGGATAATATCACTAAGCCCAAACTTGAAAAGCTGATACTTAGGATCGATCCAGAACCGCCACCACGATTTCAAAAGAATGAACCACCCCACAGAAGAAAGAAAAGAAAAGGTGAGGGATATGTGAGATGGCTTGATAAGTGGCCATGGAAAACGAGGTTTTCTAAAAGTTCAACCGAGGAATCATTCTCGAGAGAACCACCTTGAGTGCTTGCACTCTTAAGCCGTCGAGCTATCGACGTTAAACAAAGCGCTGCGTGGGAGGCAACCCACGAGTTTTCAGTTTAATGTTTTTCTTTTATTGTTTGACTTTGCAGATAATAAAGATATGGATCACCTGTCACGTCTCGATCATATCTAGGCGAAAAACCTATAGATGATCATCTCAAAGATGAGAGGGTCTCCACGCACATTCCTACGAGCGTTGCTGCTGGTGGTGACACAAATTTGATGAGTATGATAGGAGAAGGTATTTCCTCCGGACGCGGAGTGGATTTGGTCGTGATAGCCCGCCGGTAGCATCCATACAGGTTCTGTTTTTCCTTTTTCACCTTTTATCAAAACATTGAGGACAATGTTTGGTTTAAGTGTGGGGGAGAAGCTTTACCGCTTTCATTTGTTTCTTTATTGTTTTCTAGTTATGTTGTCAAGTATTTATATATGATTTTCTGTTGTTATCAAATTCCCCAAAAATTTGAAAAATTTCAACCTCCAACAAAAATTTGAATTTTGACGCATGGCATACACACTCTGAAAGTATATAGGTTGTCACATTTTAGGCATTGTTAGAAAGACTTGGAGATGTTTCAACAACATCGATACCGTCCTGACACCCTAAACCCCCTCTTTATGTGATATCAATCTGGATGCCCATTATGTCGAGACCTTAGGCTCAAGTTTTTAAAGTAGCTCTTAAGTAGTTTATATTAGCAGTCGGCACCATCTTAAGCACAAACTACGTAGGGAGTCGATGAATATAAGTGAATGATCCTGTTTTTAATAGATAAATGATTTGATTGAAAAAAAAAAAAAAAATAAAAAAAAAAATAAAAAATAAAATAAAAAAATATAATAACCCTCTAAGTTAGGTGACCCTCACCCGGTCATTTAGCCCAACGGTTGTTACGCATGTAAGAATTTATTAATTAGCACCCACTGTTGGTTGGCTTAGAGGTCACTGGTACTAGGCTTGGTAGGGTGGACTACGGTTCGATCCCCCGCAACCGCATTTGGGAAAGATGGGGCTTCACCATTTAAAAAACCAGAACCCCGTGCTAAAGAAAAGAAAAGGATCATAGTCGCTAACCGATTTCCCCTACTATGTGAGTGTACGGATAACGGGCTTAATGTGATTGCGCTTGAATGAAAAGAGTGAAAGGAAAAACGAGAGATATAGGTTGAGTTATAATGGCATAATTCGAATTGGTTTGTATAATGGGGGAGTTTTTGACATTGTGTCGTTACGGTATCCTTGGTGTTGGCATTTAGTACCTATCGATCTAACCCTTGCCTAGTAACCACGTATGACTAGGAGTCGTGTCATGCCTTTGTTTCGAATCTTGCTTAATCATTTTCTTTTACCGTGTGGTTGATTGCTTGAGGACAAGCAATGGTTTAAGTGTGGGGGTATTTGATAACACGAAAACGTATCACATATTTGGCTTGATTTACATACATTATTTCCCTATTTTATCTTAATTATGTTGCTTTATGTTGGTATTATGCTGGTATTTTCATTGTTTTAGGTTTTATGTTCGTTTTGAGGACTATTTGTGAAAAGGAAAGAAATGGAGCTAAAATCACTACTATTTGTGCCTAAAAGATGAAAAATAGTGCTGAAATGAAAAGGGGGTGCAAATAAGGCTCAACCATGCTAAAGGAGACCCAAAGGCCCAAAGACACAAAGTCAGCCCACGAAGTAATAAATTGTGCGTGGCCCAAATCACACAAGCAAGTGGAGACGCACGTCCCCAACGATCCATGCCACGTCACCAATGAGGAGACGCACGTCTCCAAGCCCTCCTACATTTCCTCCACTTGAGACGCACGTCTCAAGTCGTGTGCTGGGTCACCCTGAAGAAGTGGAGACGCACGTCTCCAAGGAGTTCCCTATTTCCACGCATTCCAACGGCAGAAGCTCCCCTATAAATAGAAGCAGTCACATCAGTTCTGGGGGTGCAATTTCCGGCCAACGAAGTGCTGCCGGAATTGTACCGTGCTTATTATTTTCTTCCTTGTTTTAATTTCCGTCCGCTTAAATTCTGAAGAACGATCCAGCCAACTTGTGGTGGAAGTTCAGTACTCGAAGGTTCAATTGCAATTTACATTATTCAGGTTTATTATTTACTGCCTTTATTTATATTTATTGCATGATATATTATATGCCAATTAATATGCCTAATATTATGAACCGAATTTATTTATGCATGTTTAACCATATTAATATGTCTGGCTAATTTATTTAGATGTCGGTATGTAAAGTAAGTTAACCGTAGGGATCCGAAATAAATTGGCTTAATTATGTTTTATTAATTATCACTTGTTTTTGGTTTGTATGTCTAATTTAATTAGTAAGTCTTAAAACCAATAGAGCGAAAGTTTGAGGGGTTAAGACGGTCAAAGGTTAAAATCAATAGAGCGAAAGTTTGAGATATTTAACTGGATAGTAGACATAGGACATTAGTTTTAAGGATGGCGAAAGCGTATTAAAACTAATTAGAACTTATTTATTTTCAAAAAGTGTTTTTACACCCGAGCGGGATGGCGAAAGCGTACGTTAGGGATATTAGCATGTTCCGAGTCAACAGAGCGAAAGTTTGAGATTAGGAGATTTAAGTAGATAACGACTTCATAAAATAAGCATTTTATTAATTACGTTGTTTTCAAAAAGCGTTTCTAAATCTGGTGGGATGGCGAAAGCGTACATTAAGAGTTAGGATCGTAGTCTGAATCAATAGAGCGACAGTTTGAGAGGAGTACTTTTAATCAATAGAATTAATAAAGATCTTTAATTGAATTAACACCATAGCCAATGGACTTTCGGATCACCTAAGTTAGATGAAATACATACTGATATCCATTTGTTATTATATTTTATTTAGATTTAGGACTTTAGTTTTCCCATTTATAAAAAACCCAAATATCATTAGCCTTAGCTTTACATAGTAACTTTAGATAACGGTAGGTCGATTTATAGTCCCTGTGGATTCGATATCTTTTAAAACTACACGACACGACTGTGCACTTGCAGTTATCCCGACTAATAGACACGTAAAGTCGCGATCACAAACAGGGTGATGTAAACATGGATTTCACTCTAAATTTCCTCACGAACTCAAATATGTAACTAACACAAATTTATATTAACTATATCTAACAAATTTACTAAAAAAACGTGAAGAACCCTAAAATTTGAAAATCAAATTAAATGGCTATACAGAAAGATAAATGAATGATGATAGAGGGTTTTTAATCCTCTTATGATGCTGAACAAACTGGTATCGAGATATATGAGAAAGAGTACTTGAATAAGTGAGTTAGAGTTTGAAAAAATACCTCTGAAAATGGAGGTCGTGAGGATGATGAGGAACACCTGGGCTTGTGTGAGTGATCCTAAAAGCTTCCTGGGGACTCAGTGATGCTGATTGAATGCTTATTATGACTTGAATCCCTCTGAATCGTCCAACTCGACTCCTTCAAATTGAGCTTCAAGTGAACATGGAGGTTGATGAATTTGTAGTTACAGATGTGTTGCAGGCATCTGAATAGCTTCACTACACCTCTAGGAACATGTTGATGTGCTTAGCTTGGCATGACACCTTCTGAATTCTTCTACAGACCTCCACTTGCTTAAGCTCCAAAGTGAGAGTGACTATTGTAACACCCCATATTTTATATTTATTAATTAATTGGATTTTAATTTAATTAATTGGATTTATGTAATTATGCGGTGATTAAAATAATAAAATTGGAATATGTAGTAATGGGCCAGTGTTGTAGTTAGTGAGAAAGGGGGTGCAAGAAATAAGGCCTTTACTAAATCTATTTGTGTTTTTCATAAAACAAGAGTTTTGGAAGAAGAGAAACACAAGTGCATTTGGGAGAACGCAGAGAACGTGAAAGTGCGTCAGAGGAGAAGAAGAGGAAGAGAGCTTCAAAGATCCCAAACTCTAAGGTAAGGGGGGACTCTTCTGGTTAACCTCTATTATCGGGTCGTAGGCGTTAGGATTGAAATCGTATACTATTGATTCGATAGAGAATATGTTCTAGGTTGGGGTTTTGGTATTTAGGTTCAATTTTGTGAACTTTGTGTGATTACCTGTTGGTAGTGATTGTTGATGTTAAAAGTGTTGTTTGGTTGATGATATAACTCATATTGCATGTGAAATCCCTCTGTTTTTCGTATACAATCGTATTGGTTCGATTGGGGGATGTTTGGGGGAATTCAAGGTGCTGAAAACTAGTTTTTGGGTTGCAGGTACGAGGTAATCGGTTACCGAAAGGGGTGTAATCGATTACCCATAGTAAAAACAGCAAATTTGGGGTTTTGAACTTCAGTAACCGATTACTGGTGTTTGGGTAATCGGTTACCGCTGTACGTTTTTGAAAAATACTTGTTTTTATAAAACTCATAACTTTTGATCTGTAAGTCCGTTTTGGGTGTCGTTCGAAGCGTTACGAAGCTAATGAAATTCTCTTTATGATTAAAATAAATTAATTATCACTAGATAATTTAATTATTATGTGGTTTGAAAATGATATGTAATTGTGTTTGTGTATGTCGTGGATTAATGTTATTTAAGAATAACATGTATGGGTATTGTGTATTATGTGCTAATTGTGATACATGGAATTGATAAATGATAAGTTCTATGTATTTTTGTGATTGTTACATGATGAATGTATGTTATACCAATAGTGGATAATTCAAGGTGTTGAATTATGATGGATGTGTTATATGTGGTATTATGGTGATGTAAATCTCATGTTGTTGTTGTGTGGATTTGTTGTACTTGATACACGATTGTGAGAGGTGCTATTGTTGTTGCACTGGGTGGTGGATGTTATATCTGTTATGATGTTGTGGTTGTAATTGGTGTTTGTTATACATATATTGTTGATGTAAAATATGTATTCTACTTGGTTGGGAATAGCATAACTGTGTGTGTGGCTATTGATTACTATATTGGTTGATGATTATGACATTGGTTGGTCTATGTGGATGATGAGCATGTTATGGTTGATACATGCATTTCATAATCATTATGTGGCTGATCCTTGACGATGGTGGATCAGTGGTAGCTAATTCCCATTGTGTGGAATTAGTGAGTGGGTGTCGCCGTATCCTTGACGATGGTGGATCAGTGAGATGGGTTCGTCCCATGATTGGTACCACATGCATGTAGTTGCATTGCATTAGGTGTTTGATTTATTATAACATGAATGGAAGTTGTCCAATGTTATAATGTTGTGTGTTTGATGTATGTGTGTATAGCCTGAATATATGATGATGTTGGGTGAATATTATACTGTTGATGTTTTATCGTTTATGAACTGATAACATTGTTTAATTGCGAATGAGACTCACCCTTACTGTTGATTATTTTTCAGATTAAGGATTAGTGGCTTGTGCTGGGTGAGGATAACTCGTAGAGTTACTTCGTGTAGTTCGGTTGTGTCGGTGTCATGCTCTGGTCTTGTAACACTGGGGGGGCTCTTGTGTTTAGAGTTGGATGATAACTCTAGTTTTGGTTTTGTTGTTGAATAATGTTGTTTATGCCTTGAACGTGGTGGATGATGGTTTTGATTATTCAACTAATAAAGTATTCCGCGGTGTTTTAAACATGTTTGCAATTGTTTATGTTCCTCAGAACAGCATGACAGATGTTTTATTTTATATGAGATAATTGTAACACTCTTAATTACATGTTTACTCTGAAAATATCATTTAATTTATTGGGGGTTTAGAAGGGTGTTATAATAGTGGTATCAGAGCAGGTCGGTCCGTCCGGCCAATTGTCGAGTCAGTTGAGTTGCGCGACAGTTGTATACTGTCGGCGTTTTATCCCTTGGTACACGACATGTGAGCGAATCACTGTCGGTACTTGTTTGTTTTATTGCAGTTGTTGGATTGAAACAAGTGGGGAGAAGCTTCGCTTCTGGGTTATGTTCCAGTTGTAAGATGATGGTTCAGTAGGCTGTTATTGGTAACAGTGCAAGTGTTGTTGGAGTTGGTTATTTCCCGAATCGAAGGTGACTTGAAATTAAGACTTGACTGGTAATTAAGTTGGAGCATCTTGAAGGAGGATGATTAGATGTAATTGATGATTATTGGTTGGAGAGGGAAATTAGAAAGTTGCAATGTATCCGCTCTGCTGATGGGCTGCGAAGTTGTCAGTTGAGTAGCCTTGCGTCTCGGAAGAGGTTCAGTTGCAAGTTTGCAAAGAGGATTGCGGTCGTAAATGTTTCAGAAATCGCACTTCGGCGATGGCATGTGTTGCTCAAGTTATAAGAATATTTGGGAGCGAAGAGATATGATAAGAGGCTGTATAGAATGTGATTGATTTGGAGAGGATGAGTTTCGGAGTGGAATTTCCGCAAGAAAAACGCAGGAAAGTTGCCGAATCGTTATGAAACTTCGAAAATTCATAACTGGAGTTCTGGACATCCGATTTGAGTTCCGTTTGAAGCGTCGGAAAGCTAACGAGATGAAATTTGTTATAAAAATGGTTGCAGCAGCTGTAACATATTTAATTGGGACGGGATGACGTTGGAAAGGGGTGAAGTTACGGTTACACTTGTCCTTAGAACTAGACTTGTTAGCAGTACTGCACAGGATGTCAGTGTCAGAGTTGAACGAATTGAAGGAATAATTAAAGGCTTGTTTAGAAGTAATTTTAGAAATTGAGTGTACCATTTGAGGAGTTTTGGAAATATCATTTAAAGTGTCGCTGTATGGCGTCGGTGTTGCATTTTTGGATAACTATTGGAAAATTCATATCTTGAGTTTCGAGTGTCGGAATTATGTGCCGTTTGAACCTATGAAGAAGAGGGAGTATGTTCTACCTTATGGGAGGGTTATAAATACAGTATAGTGATCCTATGAAGAGAGGTTCTGAGTTCGTTTATGGAAGCGTGAAACTTGTTGAATAAGAATGCCTACTACTGCGATTGTTTGAAACAAAATTGAGTAGAACATGTTGTTGATGAATAAGTTGGTGAAATGTTCGGTCATAAAGATGATTTGAGTACCGATGGATTTTAGTGAGAAGTGAATTAGTAGTTAAGATGGAATAAACTTTAGAACTCTTGGGGTCGTATTTGTGATGACAAAGTAACGATAGGTATAAAAGAAGAATTGTAGAGAATTTCTAACACCTGTTGATGTGAGGAAGACTTTGTTGAGATGTCGAGTGGAATGACATTCGGGCGCGAAAGATGTCATAGAATTTAGAGTAAAACCACGAGTTATGAATGTGGTCGCGGTCTTTTGCTAAGATGAGGATTTGATTTGGAACGAGATGAATAGTAATGTTCGAGTATATTAGTGATTATGAAGTTTGGAAGTACTTAACAAGTGTGTGATGCTAAGTGACTATGAAGCGGATTGTGTAAAATGTTTGGACGTCGGTGTCTCACCGATAAGATCCAATAAGAGGGAAGTGCGCGAGTTGTAAAGACTCAAAGTGAATTATTGAACTATGACGATGTTAATGAGTTTGAGTGCAAACTCGGAAAGGACACTATTATGTAGTAACGACGGTTTATGCTTACATATGGTTGTCGGCTATCTATTGACAATTTGAGGACTTGATCACCCTTAATCTCTTGTTGATAGTAGGCGGAATCATATAGATGGGATGAACTTGTTTTGTTACCTTAATGGTTTAAAAAGTGATGAATACTAAGCTGTAGGAATAATCACTCACTATGTGATGTGAACTTATGAAGAGGTGAATATGAAAGAGTGCAGCATGACGGACAAATGACTTAAGACGGGTAATCAGAGTCGCGCAGCGAAAGTGTGATGTGAGGTAGTGTGTGAGTACTACTCGTGGGCAGTAAGGAATTAATATGTCGGGAGCCTACGTGGAGAATATGAATTAATCTATATGTTGGATTTAGAATCTAGTGGATGTAAGGATGTCGTGCCGGAAGATTATAACTCTTTTGAATAATTACCGAGATGATGGGTATGTTATTATGGTTGTACGTAGTTAACGAGTATGTATTTGGCGAAGTTAAGACGGTGAGTTGATACCATATGATACTATAATAATTTTGTGCTGTTATTGAGGTGATATTGTAGATTCTAGATATAATGAGGAATTATACTCCATGAAGGACGAAGTTGATTTGATTCTTAAAAGAGAGTGGGACTCAGTTTGAGCTATTTTGTAAGCAACAGTATATTGAGGCAGATGAGTGTAATTATAACTACTTGTGTGTGCTCGTTCCGATGGTTGGAATGTTTTAATAGATGTAGTAACTCAGAAATTTATTTTGAGTGTGTGCAAATATTGCTAAGTGGTAAATTAGTACCATGTACGGTAAAGGGAGATTTTAAACGAATGAGTAAAGAGAGTGGGAATTGGGTAAAACTCAGAAATCTAATTGGTAATGATAGTTGTAACGAGTACCCAGAGTAGTGCAGCGAAAGCGGATTATAACGGGTTAGATAATTGCTGGTGTGACTCGAGAGGAGTCAGATAGTGGAAATTAAATGTTATAGGGATATGCTTATTGAGTTCTTGAAGGAAGCAGTTGGTGAAAAGTTTTATCGTTCAGACGGGAAGGTATGTTTAAGGATGGTACGTTCGGTAGATGGAATCCATTACTGCAGTGTCGAACGGGTGTAATCATGCTATAGATAAGGAATGATATTACACAGACGTGTGTAGCGGAAATCTATATTAGTGTTGAGTGACGACCTTGTTGACAGATGCAGATAAATTAATGTCATGATGACAATGCTATTAAGTAGTAGGATATTGAGAAGGGCGGATAGGATTGTGGAAAGATCCTTGTACTAAATGAGGTTTTGATCTCGCTTTCTAGGATGGGATCCTAATGCGTATGTATAATTTCTATGACGGGGAGGTTAAAGAAATACTACACATCTTGCGGACGTGGACGTTGGGTTCTCTCTCGGTTTGAAAATGAATTTAATTTCGAGATGGTAAGATGAAGGATAGTGTACAACTATAAGTATGCGTTTGGTTGACTATTCATGTCTTATTCAGTCATTGGGCGTGTTGTGTGGGTTGTACCTCAATTATTCCATTGTTGTTAACCTTTTGGAAGTACACCTTTGGAGGGTCATATGCGACGTAAGAGTTGAGATTGAATGCATGAGACATGCTTTATGTTGGTTATGTCATATGAAGGACTCCTATCCGGAACTTTTCACTTGAAGTATGTTTTCGAGGACGAAAACTCTTTTAGTGGGGAAGAGTTGTAACACCCCATATTTTATATTTATTAATTAATTGGATTTTAATTTAATTAATTGGATTTATGTAATTATGCGGTGATTAAAATAATAAAATTGGAATATGTAGTAATGGGCCAGTGTTGTAGTTAGTGAGAAAGGGGGTGCAAGAAATAAGGCCTTTACTAAAGCTATTTGTGTTTTTCATAAAACAAGAGTTTTGGAAGAAGAGAAACACAAGTGCATTTGGGAGAACGCAGAGAACGTGAAAGTGCAACAGAGGAGAAGAAGAGGAAGAGAGCTTCAAAGATCCCAAACTCTAAGGTAAGGGGGGACTCTTCCGGTTAACCTCTATTATCGGGTCGTAGGCGTTAGGATTGAAATCGTATACTATTGATTCGATAGAGAATATGTTCTAGGTTAGGGTTTTGGTATTTAGGTTCAATTTTGTGAACTTTGTGTGATTACCTGTTGGTAGTGATTGTTGATGTTAAAAGTGTTGTTTGGTTGATGATATAACTCATATTGCATGTGAAATCCCTCTGTTTTTCGTATACAATCGTATTGGTTCGATTGGGGGATGTTTGGGGGAATTCAAGGTGCTGAAAACTGGTTTTTGGGTTGCAGGTACGAGGTAATCGGTTACCGAAAGGGGTGTAATCGATTACCTATAGTAAAAACAGCAAATTTGGGGTTTTGAACTTCAGTAACCGATTACTGGTGTTTGGGTAATCGGTTACCGCTGTACGTTTTTGAAAAATACTTGTTTTTATAAAACTCATAACTTTTGATCCGTAAGTCCGTTTTGGGTGTCGTTCGAAGCGTTACGAAGCTAATGAAATGCTCTTTATGATTAAAATAAATTAATTATCACTAGATAATTTAATTATTATGTGGTTTGAAAATGATATGTAATTGTGTTTGTGTATGTCGTGGATTAATGTTATTTAAGAATAACATGTATGGGTATTGTGTATTATGTGCTAATTGTGATACATGGAATTGATAAATGATAAGTTCTATGTATTTTTGTGATTGTTACATGATGAATGTATGTTATACCAATGGTGGATAATTCAAGGTGTTGAATTATGATGGATGTGTTATATGTGGTATTATGGTGATGTAAATCTCATGTTGTTGTTGTTGTGTGGATTTGTTGTACTTGATACACGATTGTGAGAGGTGCTATTGTTGTTGCACTGGGTGGTGGATGTTATATCTGTTATGATGTTGTGGTTGTAATTGGTGTTTGTTATACATATATTGTTGATGTAAAATATGTATTCTACTTGGTTGGGAATAGCATAACTGTGTGTGTGGCTATTGATTACTATATTGGTTGATGATTATGACATTGGTTGGTCTATGTGGATGATGAGCATGTTATGGTTGATACATGCATTTCATAATCATTATGTGGCTGATCCTTGACGATAGTGGATCAGTGGTAGCTAATTCCCATTGTGTGGAATTAGTGAGTGGGTGTCGCCGTATCCTTGACGATGGTGGATCAGTGAGATGGGTTCGTCCCATGATTGGTACCACATGCATGTAGTTGCATTGCATTAGGTGTTTGATTTATTATAACATGAATGGAAGTTGTACAATGTTATAATGTTGTGTGTTTGATGTATGTGTGTATAGCCTGAATATATGATGATGTTGGGTGAATATTATACTGTTGATGTTTTATCGTTTATGAACTGATAACATTGTTTAATTGCGAATGAGACTCACCCTTACTGTTGATTATTTTTCAGATTAAGGATTAGTGGCTTGTGCTGGGTGAGGATAACTCGTAGAGTTACTTCGTGTCGTTCGATTGTGTCGGTGTCATGCTCTGGTCTTGTAACACTGGGGGGGCTCTTGTGTTTAGAGTTGGATGATAACTCTAGTTTTGGTTTTGTTGTTGAATAATGTTGTTTATGCCTTGAACGTGGTGTATGATGGTTTTGATTATTCAACTAATAAAGTATTCCGCTGTGTTTTAAACATGTTTGCAATTGTTTATGTTCCTCAGAACAGCATGACATATGTTTTATTTTATATAAGATAATTGTAACACTCTTAATTACATGTTTACTCTGAAAATATCATTTAATTTATTGGGGGTTTAGAAGGGTGTTACAACTATGGTGTTACTCCACTTACAGAAGTGATCCAGGTGCTTGGATCACCTCTAATGAACCTCCTTGAGATTTTAGAATACTTACTTCTCAAAGAAGAGCTCTGGTTTGAAGAAATCGATTCTTCTTGCCAAAGAACTTTGAAAAACCATAAGCATGAGGGAGAGAAAGAGAAAGCAAGAATTGGAGTTGCTTTGGTGTGTTTGATACTGAGGTATGCACTTTTATTTATAGGCAAAATGTTCAGAGCAATTGGAGATAGTAAGCTTGCTTAGTGAAGTGAGTTTGGTTTCTTGGCCATTAGGGGTGGGAATAGGCTGGGCCGAGCTAGGCTTAGTCAAGCCTGAGCCTGGCCTGCTAAAAAATTCAAAGCCTAAGCCTGGCCTGTAGCCTATCGTAGGCTTGTTTTTTTAGCCTGAGCCTGGCCTTATAGAAGGCCTGATTGGCCTGATAGCCTACTTAAAAGCCTATTTCATTTGAACATTTGTAAATAAGTCATTCAACTCAACTTTATATAGACTAATAAATTAAAAGATCAGTGAGATTAAATGTTTGTTTGCATTGACTTATTTGAGTTTACCTAGTATATAGATTTTGTGATACTATTTGTTTGAAAAAACATATGGAAGTAACTTATGACATTGTTCATAAGATTTTTTTCATCTTATTTTCATAATTTCTTTAAGATAACTAATATTTATTTTTATATTTTAATTCAAAATACAAAATACAATATAATATTAATAAAATTATTCAAATTTATTTAAATAGGCCGGCCTCATAGGCTTAAAAGGCTTTTTATATGGCCTGTGGCCTAGCCTTTTTAGCTAAATAGGCTTATAAAAAAGCCTAGGACTTTTCTATTTATCTAAAAAGCCTGGCCTAGCCTTGGCCTATGTAGGCTGGGCCGTAGGCCCCTGTTAGTCGGCCTGGCCTATTCCCACCCCTATTGGCCATGAAGGAATTCAAGGAATCTCCAAGATGTAATGATGGTGTTTTCGAGCTAACTCCCCATCCATTGATCTTTTCTGATCTTAGGGGACAGACATGAAGTGTAGAGCTCTCTATTTGGCTTAGAAAAGATTCCAATTGATGAATCACCATTTGCCATAAATTCCTAAATGTAATGATTACTTAATCACATGGTTTTAATTTTTGGATGTTTTGGAATCTTGATGCAAATGATTCAAATGATTCTCTCCAATCTCTTCTGATATATTTGAAGTGTATATGCACCATTTAGTATAGGTCCTTGCACGAAAATGACCAAAACCAAAATTGGTTATGCCTTAAAACTTCACTCCATGGGCCTAACTTTGAACAAGCATAACTCCTAGCTCAAAATGAATTTGGAGAAGGTTGAACACAATTTGGAAAGCTCTTAACATGTACTTCAATTCATTAGTTTGGTGTTTGCCCAAAATCTTTAGGGAAATTAGTGAAAAAGTCCCATAAAGTTTGAAGAAAACTAGGGTTTCTTTGCTAGTTTTGTGAAGGCAGCAACTTTGAAGCTCCATATCTCTTCAATGGTTGATTTTTAGCCAAAAAATTATATGTGACAAAGTTGTTTATTGGATCAAAATATACAACTTTGATGTTGGAAGTTTTTTTCAGTTTGTACTTGAAATTTTGAGATATTGCCTTCCAAAGTTTTGAAAAAAAAGACCTTTAAACACTTAGAAAAATTTCTAAGTATGAAAAGTCAACCTTTGACTTTTTGATTCTTGATTGATTTTCTTTGGTCAAATGACTTCAATAATCATATATTGATGATATTGATCTCTAAAAGTCATGTCTTGAATCAAAACCCTAAAAGTCAAAGGTAGTCTTGTACAGTTGACTTTTTCCAAATGAAGTGAATTCTTGGGCTTTGGCAATGAACCAAGTTCTTCTCCTTAAATGAATGATGTGAATGGATTATATTGAAGTAATAGAAGTTCTTGAGTCATGCTTTGAGTTTTGGATCCATGTCCTGATTAAAAGTCAACTGCCCAGGTGTATTAGGGTAAAAACCCTAGTTGTCGACCAAATGAAATTGATGACTGTAGACCTTGAATTGAAGTGTAAAGCCTTGTGGATATTTTCATATGAGTTAATTGAAGATTATTTAAGCCTTTGAGTGATGCCCTCTAGCTTTCTAGGGTTCCCCAAATGTGATCCCTGATTTTAGTCCTTGATGGGCTCAAAACCCTAGACTGGTGAAGTAAGCAAACTTGGGTCCAGGTGATGGGTGTCTAATCAATCATAGGTGAATAGAATGAAGTTTTTTTGATTCCTATGTTTGTGTTGGAGACCATCCCTTTTATTGATTGATCCTTTGCCTGAGCTCTTTTGTTTCTAAACATCCTTGAGTAAGCACCAGATGAACAAGTGACTGTTCTGAGTATCTGTTTTGATTCTGATGAAAAGCCTGAAAGTATGACATCTCAGGGGGGTCAAAATTAGGGTATGACAGATGCCCCTATTTAAGTTTCTTTCATCCGGAGGGAGAGAGATTGATATCTCGATCTCTCCTGAGTGAAAGAGACTTAAATACCAAAGAATGCCCGAATTTTGGGCGTTCTTGAGATGTTGCATTGATAATAAAATCCGTGTACATGACTTGATCCCGTTGTCGCATTATGCGGGGGATAGGGAGACAAACTCCTGTAGAAACGTGCTTATGCAAACTCTGGTGAATGGATGGCAATGTGGAGTGCACAATCCATCTTCTTTGACTAAGTGTTGATACTTAGAAAAAGGTAAACAAGATACCCTTTGTTTCGGATGTCCAATCGCGAAACTGGTCTTAATTGTAATTTTGGACGATATCTCAGATAAAGAGAAAAATCTCCAAAGGTTTGTTTCCTCATCAAACTTCTCACCAACGTTCGTTGGAGAGATGCCATTTGACGGATGACAAGAAACTTTATCATACTCTTCTTCAATGTGACGTTTTCGAAGGAATGCCATATGATCGTGCATCCTTTTGAGGAGCTAATGACTTTGCTTAAAAGTGGACGAACTGTTTTCGGGACGAAAACTGCCATTCATCGACTTATGCTGGGGGGATTAACAAACTGTTTTCTAGTAGGAAAACTGCCATTTGTCAATTCTGCTGAGGAATCTGAACTATCTTTTTGAAGAAAACTGCCATTCATTGACTCCGCTGGGAAATTAACAAATTGTTTTCCTAGGAGGAAAACTTCCATTTGTTGACCTTAATAGGGATGAAACATCTCGGAAGCAGACAAACTGTTTCTTGCAAAGAAACTGCCATTTGTCGATTCCTTGGGTATTAAACAGACAAACTGTCTTTCGTATTTTGAGAGTTAATCTCCTTGGGTCCGACACGATTCAAGGACTTATTATTACTGAATTCTTGCAAGCCCACACCTTAGAAGAGAAGAGACAGTCTTGTTAGAACAAGATTTGTTCTGATCAATATTCTTAGTTTTGATGATAACAAGGATATGAATTTTGTGTGAGATAATGTGGTACTCTAATACATTGCAATTTCCATTTCAGGAAATATATAAAGAGTATGCACAAATCAGCGCTCAGAAGCTTTGTCTCAGAAGGTTCAGCATGCAACATCAGAACATGGTCTAGCAAGACATCAGAAGATGGTCAAGGCAGAATCAGAACATGGATCTATGGAAGCATCAGAAGAACTTGAGATCAGAAGCAGAAGCACTGAAGTTCTCATGGTATCACGCTCAGAAGCACTTCAAGGTCAGAAGACAAGAAGATGCTATGCACCAAGCTGTTTGACTCTGATGATATTCAAATATTTTATTCACAAACATCAGATCAGAAGAAAGTACAGGTGGCAGGCTACGCTGACTGACAAAAGGAACGTTGAAAGCTATTAAAGGCAACGTCAGTAGACACAGCGTGAACAAGGCTCGAGGTAGTTGACAAAAGCGTGAAACATTAAATGCAATGCTGTACGGAATACGCAAAGCATTAAATGCGCCCAACGGTCATCTTCTCAAACGCCTATAAATATGAAGTTCTGATGAGAAGCAAGGTTACCAATTCTGAACGAAATTATTCTGAAAGACTTGCTGAAACGCTGTTCAAATTCAAAGCTCAGAAACTTCATCTTCATCAAAGCTCACTACATTGTTGTTGTAATATATTAGTGAGATTAAGCTTAAACGTTAAGAGAAATATCACTGTTGTGATTATAGCTTTTAAGAAGCATTGTAAAACTCTTATTTGATTACATTAATTTGTAAGTAACTAGAGTGATCAAGTGTTGATCAGGATACTCTAGGAAGTCTTAGCTTGTGTCTAAGCAGTTGTAATTAGAGTGATCACGTGGTGGTCAGGATACTCTAAGAAAGTCTTAGCTTGTGTCTAAGCATTTGTTCCTGGAGTGATCAGGTTGTGATCAGGATACTCTAGAAGACTTAGTCGCGGACTAAGTGGAAAACCATTGTAATCTGTTGCGATTAGTGGATTAAATCCTCAGGTGAGGTAAATCACTCCGTGGGGGTGGACTGGAGTAGTTTAGTTAACAACGAACCAGGATAAAAATAACTGTGCATATTGTTTTTATCGTTCAAGTTTTTAGACTACACTTATTCAAACCCCCCCTTTCTAAGTGTTTTTCTATCCTTCAATTGGCATCAGAGCGCCGGTTCTAAGGTGCAAGCACTTAACCGTGTTTAGAAAAGATTCAGGAAGAGAAAAACGCTTCAGTAAAAGATGGCTGGTGAAACTCAAACATCTACATCTGGCTCAGCTGAGCAATACTACAATGGTAATGGTAACAATGGTTACACCAGACCACCAATATTCGATGGTGAAAACTTTGAGTATTGGAAAGATAAATTAGAAAGTTACTTTCTTGGTCTGGATGCTGATCTATGGGATCTTCTGTTGGATGGTTACAAACATCCTGTTAAAGCTACTGGTGTAAGGCTCACGAGAAGCGAAATGAATGATGATCAAAAGAAAGATTTCAAGAATCATCATAAATGCAGGACTGTTTTGCTGAATACTATCTCTCATGCTGAGTATGAGAAGATATCTAACAGGGAAACGACCCATGAAATATATGAGTCCTTGAAGATGACTCATGAAGGAAATGCTCAAGTCAAGGAGACTAAAGCTCTTGCTCTAATCCAGAAATATGAAGCCTTCAAGATGGAGGATGATGAAGATATTGAGAAGATGTTCTCAAGATTTCAAACTCTAACTGCTGGATTGAGAGTTCTGGATAAAGGCTACACCAAGGCTGATCATGTAAAGAAGATTATCAGAAGCTTACCCAGAAGATAGGGGTCCAATGGTAACAGCATTCAAGATTGCCAAGAATCTGAATGAAGTTTCTTTGGAAGAGCTTATCAGTGCCTTGAGAAGCCATGAAATAGAGCTGGACGCAAACGAGCCTCAGAAGAAAGGTAAGTCTATTGCATTAAAATCTAATGTTAAAAAATGCACTAACGCTTTTCAGGCTAGAGAAGAAGATCCTGAAGAATCAGAATCTGAAGAAGAAGATGAACTGTCCATGATCTCCAGAAGGGTAAACCAACTCTGGAAGAGCAAGCAAAGGAAGTTCAGAGGCTTCAGAAGTTCAAAGAAATTTGAACGAGGAGAATCTTCTGGTGACAGAAGATTTGACAAGAAGAAGGTTGTCTGCTATGAGTGCAATGAGCCTGGACATTACAAGAATGAGTGTCCGAAACTTCAGAAGGAGAATCCCAAGAAGAAGTTTCATAAGAAGAAAGGTCTTATGGCAACATGGGATGATTCTGAATCAGAATCAGGATCAGACTCTGAAGGAGAGCAGGCAAACTTTGCGCTGATGGCGACAGAAGATGATGGATCAGAATCTACATCAGAATCAGATTCTGAAGAGGTATTTTCTGAATTATCTAGAGAAGAGTTAGTTTCCAGTCTAACAGAGCTTCTTGAATTAAAAGCTCATCTTAGTATCAAATACAAAAAGCTGAAAAAGCAATTTGAATTTGAAACTAAGAAGCTTGAGTTGGAAAATTCTGAATTAAAAGAAAAAGTTTTAAAATTATCCAATAATGTTGGATCTCCTTCTGATTCAAAAAAATCCACTCCCAGTCTGAATCATATTCTGAAAGAATATGATTTAAGTTTCAGGAAGTTCTTATCTAGAAGTATTGGCAGAAGTCAGCTAGCTTCTATGATATATGCTGTGTCTGAGAACAAGAGAGTTGGCATTGGTTATGAGGGTGAAATCCCATACAAGCTTGAATCTGTGGATGATATGAAAATATCATACAAGCCTCTGTATAACCAATTTAAATTTGGCCACTCCCATGATATTAAGCACACATCACATGCACAAAGTTTTCGCATAACACACACCAAGAAGCATGTGACACAACCTAAGAAATATCATGGAACTCAGAATAAGAAGTATCATACTGTTCCTCCTGTTAAATATTTTGCTAAACCCAAGTTCAATCAGAACTTGAGGAGAACTAACAAGAAAGGACCCAAGAAATTGTGGGTACCTAAGGAGAAAATAATTTCTGTTGCAGATATCCTTGGCGGCAAAGAGGACAGGAAGCAAAATGTCATGGTACCTGGACTCTGGGTGCTCGCGACACATGACGGGAAGAAGGTCTACATTCCAAGACCTGGTGCTTAAACCAGGTGGAGAAGTCAAGTTTTGAGGAGATCAGAAGGGCAAAATCATTGGCTCTGGAACCATAAGTCTTGGTAACTCTCCTTCCATAACTAATGTACTTCTTGTTGAAGGATTAACGCATAACTTATTGTCCATAAGTCAATTAAGTGACAATGGTTATGATATAATCTTCAATCAAAAGTCTTGCAAGGCTGTAAGTCAGAAGGATGGCTCAATCCTATTTACAGGCAAGAGAAAGAACAACATTTATAAAACAGATCTTCAGGATCTTAAGAATCAGAAGGTGACTTGTCTTATGTCTGTTTCTGAAGAGCAATGGGTCTGGCACAGAAGATTAGGACATGCTAGTTTGAGAAAGATTTCTCAGATTAACAAACTAAATCTGGTCAGAGGACTTCCCAATCTGAAATTCAAATCAGATGCTCTTTGTGAAGCATGTCAGAAGGGCAAGTTCTCCAGACCTGCATTCAAGTCTAAGAATGTTGTTTCTTCCTCAAGGCCGTTAGAACTCTTACACATTGATCTGTTTGGCCCAGTCAAAACAGCATCTGTCAGAGGGAAGAAATATGGATTAGTCATCGTTGATGATTATAGCCGCTAGACGTGGGTAAAGTTCTTGAAACACAAGGATGAGTCTCACTCAATGTTCTTTGAATTCTGCACTCAGATTCAATCTGAGAAAGAGTGTAAAATCATAAAGGTCAGAAGTGATCATGGTGGCGAATTTGAGAGCAGATTCTTTGAGGAGTTCTTCAAAGAAAATGGTATTGCCCATGATTTCTCTTGCCCCAGAACTCCACAGCAAAATGGAGTTGTAGAGCGAAAGAATAGGACTCTACAAGAAATGGCCAGAACCATGATCAATGAAACCAATATGGCTAAGCACTTCTGGGAAGAAGCAGTTAACATTGCATGCTATATTCAGAATAGAATCTCTATCAGACCTATTCTAAATAAGACTCCTTATGAATTGTGGAAGAACAGAAAGCCCAACATTTCATATTTCCATCCTTTTGGATGTGTATGTTTTATTCTGAATACTAAAGATCATCTTGGTAAGTTTGATTCCAAAGCACAAAAATGTTTCCTTCTTGGATATTCTGAACGCTCTAAAGGCTACAGAGTATACAATACTGAAACATTGATTGTAGAAGAATCAATCAATATCAGGTTTGATGATAAGCTTGGTCTTGAAAAACCAAATCAGTTTGAGAATTTTGCAGATTTTGATATTGATATATCAGAAGTTGAAGAATCAAGAAGCAAAGCTGCAGAAGCTGGCAGTCTCAGAAGCAATGGATCAGAAGATCAAGTTGCTGCATCTTTAGAGAATCTTAGGATTTCTGAAGAACCAACTATCAGAAGATCACCTAGACTTGCCTCAGCTCATTCAGAAGATGTGATCCTTGGAAAGAAAGATGATCCCATCAGAACAAGGGCATTCCTTAAGAACAATGCAGAATGTCAATTAGGTCTTGTTTCTTTGATCGAGCCAACTTCTGTTGATCAAGCTCTAGAAGATCCAGACTGGATAATTTCCATGCAAGAAGAACTAAATCAGTTTACAAGGAATGATGTATGGGACTTGGTTCCTAGACCAAAAGGATTTAACATCATCGGTACTAAGTGGGTTTTCAGAAACAAGCTAAGTGAGAAAGGTGAAGTGGTGAGAAACAAAGCCAGACTGGTTGCTCAGGGTTATAGTCAGCAAGAAGGGATTGGTTATACAGAAACCTTTGCACCAGTGGCCAGGTTAGAATATATTCGTCTATTAATTTCTTTTGCCACTCAACACAACATCACTCTTTATCAGATGGATGTCAAGAGTGCCTTCTTAAATGGTTATATAGATGAAGAAGTTTATGTTCACCAACCTCCTGGTTTTGAAGACTCCATGTCTCCAAATCATGTTTTCAAATTAAAGAAATCATTATACGGATTGAAACAAGCTCCCAGAGCTTGGTATGAACGTTTGAGTTCTTTCCTTCTGGAAAATGATTTCACTAGAGGAAAAGTGGACACTACTCTCTTTTGTAAAACATTTAAAAAGGATATTTTAATTTGTCAAATATATGTTGATGATATTATCTTTGGAACATCTAATGCTACACTTGGAAAGGAGTTTGCTGAGTCTATGCAGGCTAAATTTGAAATGAGCATGATGGGAGAACTCAAGTATTTCCTTGGGATTCAAATCAACCAAACTTCCGATGGAACCTATGTTCATCAAACGAAGTATGTGAAAGAACTTCTGAAGAAGTTTAATCTTTCTGAAAGCAAAGAAGCCAAAACTCCTATGCATCCAACATGTGTACTGGGTAAGGATGAGGTAAGTAAGAAGGTAGATCAGAAGTTGTACAAAGGTATGATTGGATCTCTTCTATATCTAACTGCTTCTAGACCTGACATTCTCTTTAGTGTTTGTTTGTGTGCTCGATTCCAATCAGATCCAAGAGAATCTCATTTAACAGCGGTTAAAAGAATTCTAAGGTATCTGAAAGGTACTACTAATGTTGGTTTAGTTTACAGAAGATCTAAAGACTACAACTTAGTAGGATTCTGTGATGCTGACTATGCTGGAGATAGAATAGAAAGAAAGAGCACTTCTGGAAGTTGTCAATTTCTTGGAAGTCATCTGATCTCATGGTACAGCAAGAAGCAAGCTACTATTGCCCTCTCAACAACAGAAGCAGAATATGTTGCTGCTGCTGGTTGTAGCACACAAATGCTCTGGATGAGAAGTCAGCTGGAAGATTATCAGATATATGAGAGTAACATTCCTATTTTATGTGATAATACTTCTGCTATATGTTTATCTAAGAATCCTATTTTACATTCAAAAGCTAAACATATTGAGATTAAACATCATTTCATAAGGGACTATGTTCAGAAGGGTGTTATATCTTTAAACTTTGTGGATACAGACCATCAATGGGCTGATATCTTTACAAAACCCCTTGCTGAAGATAGGTTTAAGTTCATTCTGAAGAATATCAGTATGGATTTATGCCCAGAATGAGAAGATGAGAAGATCTTATGTATGAGTATCTTCTGAAATGAAATTGGATTATTTTTTTTATAAGAAGTTCTGATTGAAATCAATTAGAAATTGTGATTCAGTTATTACTAACGTTTCATTGTCTAAGTTGATTCAGAATCTCTTTAAAAGCAAAACAGCTGTAACTGGCTATCCAGATGGTAAACACGTGTTCACTATTTCTGGACAAGCGTGCGTGCAGTTGAGGGGACGTCTACTTAGGTAACTGTGCAAATCTCGTCTTTTGTCATTATTATCTCTCCTCACGTCACGTAACAATAAAAGCTATCCATCATTTACTCTTTTTCAGTTTTATTTTTATACTCTTCAAACGTTTCTTTTCCCTCTTATATTTCTCTCACTTTGCATTCAGTTTCTTTTTCGTTCTCTCTCTTTGCATTCATGATGTTCTGGCACGGATTTTGCGTAGGCTAGGGTCTTAGTCCTTTGGTCTTTGTAGCTTTCTTTCCTTGTTGCATCTGTTTTCTGCATACATCTTTTGTAATCCTTCTTGTTGAAATCAATGAAAAGTTATTTATGTTTCTTTCCTTTTGTCTCTTGCTTTACATCTGAATCTTTTATGCTTTTTGATGTTATGACAAAAAGGGGGAGAAAATATATGATAAATGATCTGATTAATATTATCAGTTACCGAGTAAAAAGGCTCCACATTTACTAACAGAACTTGCAAAGTTCTATGTTTTTAAGTTGTGTTGTTGCAGGAATCAAAGATTCAAGATCAACATAAGAAGCAACAAAATGAATCAAGCTCTTGGATTCTTGAAGCAAGCTGAGTGCTAGGAAGCTTCAGAATCAGAAGCAAGAAGGAAGAATGATCAGAAATAGCTCTTGGATTCTTGAAGCAAGCTGAGTGCTAGGAAGCTTCAGAATCAGAAGCAAGAAGGAAGAATGATCAGAAATTCTGATAATAGAATATGATCCAAATCATTGTCTATTTGCTCTGATACATTGTCTATTGGATCTGATATATTCTATATGGCTTATATGGCTCTGATACATATTTTGTGTTCTGATACACATTTTATGTTCTAACTCATTCATGCTGACTTTTGTCGTTTAGTTTTGTTCTGTAACATTTCAGGATGTAGAGATGCTCTGATGATGCTCTGGTACATTCAACAATGTTCTGATACAATCTAGCATGAAGTGATGTAAGAAGAAATTCAAAGCTCTGAAGCTATCCGAGGGAAGCAGAAATCAGAAGCTGTGAATGTTCTAAAGATCCAGAAAACTCAAGTTCTGAAGCTATCCTAAATGGAAGCATGAATCAGAAGCTGTGAATGTTCTGAAGATCAAAGAAATTCAAGTTCTGAAGCTGTCCTAAATGGAAGCAGGAATCAGAAGCTGTGAATGTTCTGAAGATCAAAGAAATTCAAGTTCTGAAGCTGTCCTAAATGGAAGCAGGAATCAGAAGCTGTGAGTGTTCTAGGGATCTAAAGAAATTCAAGTTCTGAAGCTGTCCAATGGAAGCAGAAGTCAAAAGCTATGAATTATCAGAAGACAGAAGCTTATGTGATCGTCTCTACCGAAATAATCAGGGAAGTCTTTTATTATTAAAGTTCTTCGAGTATTTATTTCAGGGGGAGATTATTCATCTCAGGGGGAGATTGTTAATCTCAGGGGGAGACATATTCACATGCTTATGCTATAGCTGTGTAATTTGTCTTTAGCCGTCTGCTCTTTCTGATCGCAAATTCATATCATTTATATATGTTTTTGTCATCATCAAAAAGGGGGAGATTGTTAGAACAAGATTTGTTCTGATCAATATTCTTAGTTTTGATGATAACAAGGATATGAATTTTGTGTGAGATAATGTGGTACTCTAATACATTGCAATTTCCATTTCAGGAAATATATAAAGAGTATGCACAAATCAGCGCTCAGAAGCTTTGTCTCAGAAGGTTCAGCATGCAACATCAGAACATGGTCTGGCAAGACATCAGAAGATGGTCAAGGCAGAATCAGAACATGGGTCTATGGAAGCATCAGAAGAACTTGAGATCAGAAGCAGAAGCACTGAAGTTCTCATGGTATCACGCTCAGAAGCACTTCAAGGTCAGAAGACAAGAAGATGCTATGCACCAAGCTGTTTGACTCTGATGATATTCAAATATTTTATTCACAAACATCAGATCAGAAGAAAGTACAGGTGGCAGGCTACGCTGACTGACAAAAGGAACGTTGAAAGCTATTAAAGGCAACGTCAGTAGACACAGCGTGAACAAGGCTCGAGGTAGTTGACAAAAGCGTGAAACATTAAATGCAATGCTGTACGGAATACGCAAAGCATTAAATGCGCCCAACGGTCATCTTCTCAAACGCCTATAAATATGAAGTTCTGATGAGAAGCAAGGTTACCAATTCTGAACGAAATTATTCTGAAAGACTTGCTGAAACGCTGTTCAAATTCAAAGCTCAGAAACTTCATCTTCATCAAAGCTCACTACATTGTTGTTGTAATATATTAGTGAGATTAAGCTTAAACGTTAAGAGAAATATCACTGTTGTGATTATAGCTTTTAAGAAGCATTGTAAAACTCTTATTTGATTACATTAATTTGTAAGTAACTAGAGTGATCAAGTGTTGATCAGGATACTCTAGGAAGTCTTAGCTTGTGTCTAAGCAGTTGTAATTAGAGTGATCACGTGGTGGTCAGGATACTCTAAGAAAGTCTTAGCTTGTGTCTAAGCATTTGTTCCTGGAGTGATCAGGTTGTGATCAGGATACTCTAGAAGACTTAGTCGCGGACTAAGTGGAAAACCATTGTAATCTGTTTCGATTAGTGGATTAAATCCTCAGGTGAGGTAAATCACTCCGTGGGGGTGGACTGGAGTAGTTTAGTTAACAACGAACCAGGATAAAAATAACTGTGCATATTGTTTTTATCGTTCAAGTTTTTAGACTACACTTATTCAAACCCCCCCTTTCTAAGTGTTTTTCTATCCTTCAAGTCTGACTATCTCTTGAAAAAGTAACAGAGTTTTAAGGGCATAATTATCGCCTGGTGTTTAAGCTTTTCTACACGGCAATTAACGTGAACTTGTGAGAAAAGATGGATATTTGTGCAAATACTATCGTTTCTCTATTTGCATTTGTTCTCAAATGAGAGAACGCTCCTACACTGCAGAAAGATGCCGCATATTTCATATTAATTATTTATATATTTATATAAGGTAAATGTATGATATATTTTGGAATTTGGTGGAATCCATTTTAGAGTTTTTGATGAGTTATATGGATATTTGAAAATTTTAGTTGAGTTGCTTAAAATATTTGAGGTGTAATATAATATAAAAAATTAAGTAGGACCCATTTAAAGTACCCAAATGGGTATGATGGATGTGATTTCTCTAACATCGGAAAAAAAAGTCATGCACTGAATTCTTACCCTGTCAACCAATCATCACCATGTATCCAATTAAAACATTTTTTTTATTTAAAAATAACTTTAATAACATAACATATTGATGATTCTCTATTGGATAACAGTATAAAACTATTTTACATTGTCAATGCATTACCTTTTAACTCTTTATAATAAGAGATTTAACAATATAAAATACAAAAAATGACATTTAAAAGATACATTTTTTAAAGGATTAAAATCGCAAATTTTTTACCAATATAATATGGTTTTTCAAAAAAATTCTCAATATAATCTACATTTCAACAAAATTTTCAATCTATCCAACATTTCAAAAAAAAAAAAACTGGGACAAAATACCGGCGAAGGTCTGTTTTATTTATTCAAAAAAAATTCTTAGTTGTTAGCCAACCTAAAAATATTAAGGGTGTTGAAGAACACTCCGTGGCGTATATATGTGAGTGAGAAATTTGAAACGCAAAATAATATATATATGGGTTAATGAACTTTTTCGTCCCTTTAAATATTTCAAATTTCGTTTTTAATCCCTCCAAAATTTTCCTTTAAGAAATCGTCCCTTCAAAATTTTTCTTCCGAACTATTGGTCCCTAACGTCAAATTTCGTAGCTAATCGGTGGCTAAAGTCGTAGCTAATCTCTAGCAAATTTGACCTTAGGGACCAATAGTTTAGACGAAAAATTTTGAAGGAACGATTTCTTAAAGAAAAATTTTGGAGGGACTAAAAACGAAATCTGCAATATTTAGAGGGACCAAAAAGTTCATTAACCCTATATATATATATATATATATATATATATATATATATATATATATATATATATATATATATATATATATATATATATATATATATATATATATATATATATATATATATATATATATATATATATATATATATATATATATATATATGAAAATGAGATTAGAGTGATTCTAAAAGATAACATATGAATTGCATGCATAGAAAGAAAAAAGAAGAAAAATGTGATTCTAAAAACTGATATATAAATGAAATGATATAAATGAGATTACATGACATATAAAATATTAGACGTGTGAACCAACACATTTGGAGTTATTCTAAGAAGTGACATGTAAAATGCTTGCATAGAAAGAACATGAAAAGATTATGATTCTACAAAGTGACACATAAAAATACAAATGACGTGGTAAAAGTAAAATTATATCACGAATGAAATTTTTGTGTTGAACAAATTTGGGGGTTGATTTAGGAAACAATAATAAATTATTAGATATGAAACTCTACTTGAAAATTACAATAAGTAAATTATTAGATATGAAACTCTACTTGATAATTATAATACGTGTTCAATACGAAATGCATGTATGTAAAAAAAGAAATGAATGTGATTCTAAGAAGTGACATAGAAAATGAATGAATAGCAAGTAAATAAGAGGAGTGATTATAAGAAATGAAATAGAAATTGAATGAATAACAAGTAAATAAGTGGAGTGATTATTTTAACCCTCTTTTTTCTTAAACTCATATTTTATTCGCGAATTCTCTTCTCACCCCATATTATGTGATTGTCGCATGTGCCTTTATTTTAATTATGCCTTATTATTTATAATTTTGAATTTTATTTTATTATTCGCATTATTATTGCTTGCTATTATTTATAAATTATGTATCTGCCCCAAAGCCTTGTAAATTTTTTTTTTACCTTTTTTCCTTTATTTTCTGTTGCCCTCAAGGTTTTATTGTAATAGCTTAGGTTTTCCTTTCCGCCCTTATTTTTCTGCCCACAGGTGTTTATTGTAATAGCGTAGGACTTTTAATTTCTGCCTTTAATTTTGCTTATATTAACTGCGTGGTTAGTAATCTAGGGAGTGACAAGCCTGCTAATAAATTTAGTTTGCCTAAATTATAAGATAAATATAACTGAATTGAATCACCTGATTGTGACACACACACATCTTTAGGGTAACCTCTTTTGTTGCCTTGTTTCCTGTTGCCTTTTAATTACGATTTCAAAATAGTCAAGTCCCTCGATTCCGAGGATACCTAAAGCAAATGCTGCCTTAATTCATTGAAATCATCATAACATTTTGTCCCTCGATGCTGCCTCGGAAATAAAGATGATTCTCCCATTGCTAAGGTATCCTCATTGTTGCCTAAATGACTATTATATCCTTCCCTAAAGACTACCTGCCCTCCACATGGTAGGGACAGTCTTATGGCGAACGATGATTTCTCGATGACCCTTCTTCAATCCAATGAAAGGACTACCTGCCCTCTTTATGGTATGGATAGCCCTTTCCCATCAAAGTCTAAAAGAACATTTTTTTTAAACTAAAAGGTAATTGCTTTTTAATTGCTTTTGCTCTTTTTCAAATTCAAATCAAAATCTTTTCTCACTTCTTTTCAAAATCAAATTCAAAAAGACTACGCTTATTTACAAGCTAAAGTTCTTATTCAAAAAATTTCTTATTCACACATTTCAAACAATTCAAACACAGTGAGCTAAGCAATTAAGAGCCCATGGATAACCATGGATACAAAGGTACTTACACCTTTCCTGTGTATAACCTACCCCCCGAACTCAAAATCTTTTTAAAAGGTCTTTTCCTGTTCTTTTAGCCTTTCCAATTGGATAAAATAAAAGTCGGTGGCGACTTTTGCTATCCGCAACATTTTAAAAAAGTCAGTTCTCCCACCATATTACAGACTTGCAGGTGTCATTGTTGGAGTGTAAAAAGTTGAGAAAATAAGAGCTAAAAGAAAAAGAATGGGAGGTGATTTAGAGTAGGGAACGGAGGAAAAAGACTGAAATGAAATGGCAAAGTATTTATACACTTAAGACAAAGAGTCTTTTGGGTGTTAGAAGAGAGACGGCTGGCGCCCACGTAGAGGACGCATGGAAGATACTTGTGGATGGAGACAAAGTGGTTTTACTTGTGGGCCACGATTGTCCTATAAAGTTGGAGCTAGAAAATAGGATAGTTGTTGCACGCCTGCTGAAATGCTTTTTGAAGAGAATATCGTGATGACGGTGACGTCACCCCATTACAATAGAGATCTTTTAGGGGGATTTATTAGCTGGGATTTTCTATAGCGTCAAAAAGTATAACTAAATTCAATTGGCACGTAGAGAGCCATACTCGGGCGAATAGCCAAAATCTACAAAGAAAGGCGTGGAATAGAAGTCGACACTTTGGCTGAAGGAAGATGTGGACTAAGAATATTTTATATAAAAAGATAGCTAGGTTGACATAAAGGAGAGATAGGTTGACATAGGTAGTTATCCATATTGGAGCAGTTACCACATGCGAACGTGGTGTGGTAAGCGTTCGTTGTGGTATCCATAAGCGTGAAGACGTGCAGAAGCAGTTGAGTTAAGTTAGTGGATATGTGGCGCACTGGAAGGGAGGGGGCACCAAAAATCAGTTACCAACTTGTAGTATAAATAAAATATTTGTAATTAGATTTTTAAACTTACTTTTAAACTCACGCAAAACTCAAAGTACCCAGCAAAGAGCGAAATGAGTCTGATGAGTGCAAAGTATGTTTAAATCACCAAATTTAAATTAATGTTAAGTCTTTCATTTACATTTTATTCAATCTCTTTTACATTTTCCAATCAATATCTTTATGTTTTCGACTTAACTTTTAATTTTACTTTTTTTCCAAAACTAACGACGTTGTTTCGACCACTGTCGAAATCATCCAAACACTCTATATTCTTACTACATTTGAAAAATCTAAGCACGTGTTTTGAGATTCACTAGTCGATCTCGTAAAGCGAACTTTAATAAGTGACTAGCATTGTTTGCCCATTTTCACGGTAAACAATATTTCAACCTCTCTTTGAAAGCATATTTTCCCTACGAGTCTCATGCTTGAGGGGCTATGTAAAATCTGGGTTCTCTCATAAATTTGTCATTCTTGGGGGACTATGTATCTTATGGATTTTTAGGAGCCAGACTCTGGACCCAAGTATGAGTCATCCCGCCCAACTTAACAAACTGGGATAAAATGATAAAAGGCCCAAATCGATCAAATGAACCCAATGTAGAATATTAAGAATATGAATTTCTACATTTCGGTTAATGTTATAAGGTCGGGCAGGGTCAAGATTTTCCTCCTTAAGCCTCTCGTCCCTAAGGGCCTCATGCTTGAGGGGTTGTGTACCTTCCAGATAATTTCTTGGATCGGGCTTGGAATAATGATGTCATTAGAGAACCCTAATACTGACATATCTTTGGGCCAAAACCAATAGGCCGACCCAAGACAGGCGTGCCTCATCTGATGACATGAGTATCTCTACACACAAACGACGCTTAAAAACTTATTAATAGCCATGAATGACATTTCCCTAACAAGAAGACAAGAGAATTGATCCTTATTGAATGATCTCAAGTAAACCGAAGAAATAAAAATTTATAACTCATTAATTTGATTTACGAAGATTGTCTGCAACATAGTATATAAATGAACCGCCTAATAAGAATCTGGGATCTTCTATTGACATACAATTTCCATACCCCTCCCACTCTATTATATATTTTTTCTTATATTTTCTCTTATATTTTGTCTTTCCTTTTTCTTAGTTTCTTAAACTAAAGTTTTATCAATATTAAATTTTTCTTGCATCAATGGGCGTAACACACTAGTACCTGTGCGAACGCACGGGTAACACACCAATATCGTACGAGCGCACGGGTAATCATACCAAAGTTCACACAAACACACAAGTTTAATATATAAAAAGTTAAAATATATATTATTGATGTAAAACAATTTATTAATAATGTCAAAATATGTCCTTTTTAAATGAGAGATGAGAGGAAGAAATATCAATCATTGGATTCATCAAGAGAGAGACGGTTAATACATTAATGAGGCTATTAATTTCTCTCTCTTGATGAATCCAATGGTTGATATTTCTTCCTCTCATCTCTCATTTAAAAAATGCTCTCACTTGATATGCTCATATATATATATATATATATATATATATATATATATATATATATATATATATATATATATATATATATATATATATATATATATATATATATATATATATATATATAACCATTGGATTAAAAATATAGTCCAACTTATATATATTACCATATGCTTAAACTTTTTTTATATATTTTAAACCATAGTCCAATTTTTAATAAATACAACATTAAACCTTCTTTTTTTTTTTGGAAATAAGGAGGGCCTAAGCCCGAAAACAACGAAACTACACGGTCACTAGCCTATGGTTACAAGATCCTCTAGCATCCTCCTGAATCAGCCTCGCAATGCAGTTGGGCGCATCATTATATATAATCTTGTCATTTCGAATTCCACATCCCACAGTAGCAAGCTTATCTGCACATTTGTTCGCCTCTCTGTACGTATGACAAATAATTTTTTCATTCAACTGATCAATAATCCGACTGATCTGATTGATGAGAGATAAACTCTCAATCATGTCAGAGCATCTCTTCTCTATAGTCTTACGGACCTTAGTGGAATCCACATTAATCTCCACTTTGACACCATGCCATCCTTCAAGGAGTTTGAGACCTTCATATAACCCCCATAATTCTGCCATGAACGCATTACACTTACCCAGATACTTCGCAAATCCAATAACCATCCTTCCTTTATCATCCCTTATCAACCCCCCACACCCTGATCCTGAGCCATTCTTGCAAGCTCCATCCACATTAAGCTTGATCCAACCTTTTTGGGGCGAACACCAAGAAATCCGGTGAGCCACTCGAGTTTGCTCCATGACCACCTGGTTCAGTAGCATCGCCTCCTCATACTCCGCAACTCTTTGCCTGATATAATCACCCGGGTCAAACGGCCTGAGGTACCCATCACAGTGATTCTCCTTGTTCCTCCACATCCATAAGGAGTTGCAGCTAGTAGCCCACAGACTGGACCACTCTTTGTCCACCCTGTTATTCTTCTTGCTGTTAAAATTTATCCATTGTTGCAAGTTCATCGTAAAGAATTGGTGCACAAGATTATGAGGCACTAAGTTACTCCAGACCTGCATAGCAGCTGTACAATCCCGCATGACGTGAAGCGCATCCTCATAAACATGCCCGCAGATATTACAACTAGCTGACCCAAGCCCCATTCTACTCTTCTTCGAGTTTGTTAATAATCTATCACGCGTTAATAACCAGATAAAGTACCGAATTCTCTCTGGCACCCTCAACTGCCAAATGCGCTTCCAAACCCCCCTCTTGACTTGGTTCTGCACTTGATACAAATATTGATACATCTCTTTCACCGAAAATTCACCTCCACCAGTCCCTGTAATTAACAACTGATCTTCACCGTTCGTCTCTACCGGAGGTAGCACTGAGTGCAGCTTGTCCAGAATATTATTGGGCAGCCAATTCAATTGACTCCAATTCCAATCTCCATTAGCACCAATAATATCACTTACTTTCATTCCCCTCATCCCTTCTGGTACGTGGATTCCAGAATCAGCAATGCACAACCCTGGCTCTATCCAAATGTCCGTCCAAGCATTGATTTTCCTCCCATTCCCAATACTCCAAATACCTGTCTTCTGCAGTGTAATCATACCATTGCATATGGCTTTCCACGTGCTAGACTGCGATGGTCTTCTACAAGCATAATCGACGTGACCATCTTTACCATACAATCCTTTTAAAACACAGCACCACAAATCCTCTGACTTCGATGTGAGCTGCCAATTAAGCTTCATTAAGCACGCTTTGTTCATTGTACAAAGATCTCGTAGGCCTAAGCCTCCAGCGCCCCGCTCATAAGTAAGGTGCTCCCATTTAATAGCATGAAACCTCTTTTTATCAACCTGATCTCCCTAGATAAAATTCCTCTGCAGCTTTTGAATTTCATCAAGACAAGTTTTGGGTATCAGATTGGTCATCATAGGATATGTAGGTATAGCTTCAATAACACTTTTCGCCAGAGTAACCCGACCTGCAAAAGATAAAACATTAGTCTGCCAACTAGCAAGCCTATTGTTGACTTGTTCCACCAGATATTGGTAGTCTGGTTTCTTGAGAGATTTTCCACTAAGAGGAACACCCAAATACTTCCCAAAATTAGTTGTTTCCTTAAAACCGGACATATGAGTCAATTTGGTTCTCATATGTCTGCTCACTGTTGGCGAGAAAAGTATGCTAGACTTCTCCGAACTAACCTCTTGACCGGACATAGTACAAAACTTATTAAGGGTGTCAATAACACACTGCATTTTCTTTTCTGTGGCTTCTCCAAAGAGAAGGAGATCATCTGCAAACATAAGATGAGAGATGCATGGACCATGTTTTCCCATTTGCATAGTATTCCACTTTTTCTCCATTACTGCCTGGGTTATTAAATGAGAGAGCTTATCCATACATAACACAAAAAGATACGGAGAAATTGGATCACCTTGGCGAATACCCCGCTCCAGTTTAAAAAAATCACTTCTAACTCCATTCCAATTGACGTTTGTTGTGACGCTTGTTACTGATTGCATGATAACATTACACATATCACTGGGAATCTGAATTTCCATCAAAACATGTCTAATGAATTCCCAGTCCAGCTTATCATATGCTTTCGCAAGATCTATCTTTATCGCAAAAAAACCTTTTCTGCCTGTTTTCCTCTGCATGAGATTCATAGCTTCCTTAGCAATAATGACATTTTCATGGATGGATCTACCAGGAACAAAACCGGTTTGGAACAGAGATATAATCTTGTCAATGCAGTGCTTCAATCTTTCCACTGTCACCTCACTCACTACTTTGTACAGAGTGTTGCAAAGCGATATTGGGCGGAACTGGCTAACATTTTGAGGATGACTAATCTTCGGGATCAGACAAATATCAGTTTGATTTACATCCGCAATAATACTAGGATTGCTCCAGCACTTCTTCACAAAATCGCAAACGTTGTCGCCTACAGTATCCCAGGCCTGTTTATAAAACCCAGCTGGAAATCCATCCGGCCCGGGAGCATTCCACGATTTCATTTTAAAAAGAGCTTTTTTCACTTCCGCATTAGCAACTGGTTCTGCTAATATATCTAAATCCACTGCTTGGAGTTGCGGATAGTTAATTTGTGTGCGAACATACCTAACGGTCCCTCCACCTCTAGCAAACAATTTACGATAGTAACTGGAGACCAACTCCTTAATGCTCTCTATGTCCTCAATCCACTCTCCAGTATCATTCTTAAGCATTAGAACTCTAGTAATTCTTCTTCTGTTAACAACTTTCATGTGGTAGTATTTCGTATTACGGTCTCCGTCCTTCAGCCAATTTGTTTTTGATCTTTGATACCACATTAGCTCTTCTTTTTTTAAAATGGTATTAAGCTCCTCTTGCAGTTTCATTTCAAGTTTCTTAAGTCCACTTCTGTTGTCATTACTTTGTAATCTAGTTTGTATTCCATGAAGTCTAGCCATAATGTTTTTTTCATCCATTTAACATTATCCAGGTTTTGCAGTTTCCATTTGCTAACATCCTCCCTCACACATATCAGGTTATTTTTAATATCCTGATGTCTATTCCAATTTCGCTTCAGCATCTCCTTATACTGCTCCTCCAACAGCCAGGCACTTTCAAACCGAAATTTACGCATTATTGGTTGGTGATGAAGTCTTGCCAAATTAATAAGCAGAGGGTGGTGGTCAGAGAATTCTACTCTAGCCAAAACCTTCACCGACGCATCCGCATGCTCAATATTCCAACTCTCATTACACAACACTCTGTCCAATTTTCATAAATACGCTGACCTTCGTGAAATATTGCCCCCCTCCAAGTAAATCTAGGACCCGCCGTTGGAAGATCAAGAAGCTTGCAAGCATGAATTCTATCTCGAAACATTTGACACTTCCTAATAGACACTGCAGCTCCTCCTTTTTTATCTTCCATATTCGCAATGTCGTTAAAATCGCCAGCAAGCATCCAAGGATTTTGATTACTTGCTGCAATTATCTTCAGATCCTCCCACAGGAGCTTCCTCATATTTTCATCTGGACTGGCATATACTGCTGTAAAATTCCATTCTTTTTTATTCTGGTCTGTCACATCCATATGAATATATTGCGCCTCTTTCTTGCGAAGTCTAATGTTGACAATGCTTTTTTTCCATGTAACAACTATGCCACCAGCAAAACCGCTGTTATTCATTGAAATGTAGTCTCCAAATCCTAGCCTTTTGAACGTCTTGCTAAGTTTAGAGGGATCACATCGAGTTTCCATCACAACAATAATGTCCGGATGATAGGTATCAACATACTGTTTGCAGTACCTGTAGAAGGCTTTACTGGCTGCTCCGCGGCAGTTCCAGACAAAAATATTATTGTTATAAATCATCTTAAGCATTATACATCCATAATATGCACATGTAAAATTATTTTTAAATAGTTTTAATTTTAATTATTTATTTATTTCATTTATTAAACTTTATAAATTTTTTTATTATTACAACTCATCAATCTTAAAAAATCTTTTTTTCTTCTATTTTTCACAATTGATTTTTTACAGATTTTGTGTTTAGTAATTTTTTTCTTAACAATAAAAATTTATACAATTATCTTGCAGTCAACTTTTTTTTCCTTTTATCTAATAATATTTTAATATTTTCTAATTTTTATAAATTCTCATGACAAACTCGTAACATATCTGTGGTCCACACCAAAACTCATACGGGCGCACAGATTTCCAAATATATATATATATATATATATATATATATATATATATATATATATATATATATATATATATATATATATATATATATATATATATATATATATATATATATATATATATATATATATTGGCGTCTTGTGATAGCCACACCTAAAACTGTTAAAATGGGCTAGTTCATATGGGCCGGTCCGCCAGGCCCGAAAAATCATAGGGCCCACATCTATGTCAAAAGCTTCATATTAAAGAAGTAAGATTTAAATATCTTTATAACTTTTTTTTTACAGGAAATATCTTTATAACTTATAAGTGGAAATAGTATTTTAACATTAATATAAATCGGTTTTGTAATTGTTCAACTTGATCCAACCTAAATTTTGATGTGACGATGCCAATGAATCACTCTTCAAATTGTTCAATTTTGAGTAGAGCTTTGCTAATTTGACATTATATTTAAGTACATCATATCGTATACCGTATAAATTATCAACGTAAAAATAGTTTTTCTCTCGAGTATAGAGGGTATTAAGAATCTAAGAAAATAACATGAATATTTGTATTTATAAAATTTTAAAGACATTTATGGAACAGATGTGCTATATTCACCCTAGAAAGTCTCTGCACTGTAAATATACCTTAGTTTTTTCAAAACATTTCAACTATAGCACAAAAATTGAGGCAAGAAAAAATTATTAAAAAAAAAGTAAAAGTGCAGAATGTATATACGGTGTTGGCTAGCTTTTGGTGTACAATTATAGTAGCTGCAACTTGTTATTGGATGAATTCAATAATGCCGTAACCTTATTACATGATTAATTTACAACTAGAGTGTAATGATGCCATAACCTTATTACATGATTTACAATCAGAGTTAATAATGGCATTTATTACGTGATTATTATTCAAAGAAAAAGTTTTAGACAAATTAAAAATTTTAAAAATTAAAAGTATATTTTTCTACCACCAACCTGCGTCTCTTCTCACCGACTCCGAATTGAAGCTGAAGCTATGTCTAAATGCTTCCATGAAGTTCGATTACTTCATGAACATTTTACTTTTATGGCATTTTTCAAAAAAGAAAATAAACTATCCATTTCATAACAGAATATTAAAGGTCATGACTCACCTTCCATTACATTCTTAATTCTAATTCATTGAAGATAAAACCTAATGAGGATGCTTCCTCTTCACGCGTCCTCTCCAATTTCTCATCGATTAAGCTCGAGAAAGGGTGGAATCAACCAACAATGTCGCAATCTTTCATCACTGGTGCCAAGGGAGTTTCCTCTATATAACAAGAATTCATATTCCTATTGAAACTTTCAGACATTGATATCCCAACTCATCTTCAATTCACTCTTACTCTTACTTTTCCAAAACCTCTCTCTATGCCACAACCGTGCATATCTCATCAACGGTGACATTGGGGAAACATTCACTTACTCTGATTTCCACTTCACCGTCCGCAAAATCGGTTCGGTTTAAACATGGTCAAAATCAATCAAGGTGACGTGATCATGCTCGTCCTTCTTAACTCCCCTCCGTTCGCTCTCACTTTCTTCGTGCCCTGTACTGTGGCGCCGTCATCACCACCGCCAATCCCTTGTCCTCCTCATCGGAACTCGCGTAACAAGCCGCCGCGACGAAAACGAAACTCATCGTAACTCAATCAGAGTACGTCAACGAAAAATCGTGTGCATTGATGATTCATCGTCGGAAGAAGATGTTGTTGTTGATTTCTCACTTTTAACAAATGCGGATGAAAACGAAGCATCGAAGTGAAAATAAACCACATCTTTGGATTATAGTTTTCTTCGGGAACTTTTGGACTTCCAAAAGTGTCATGTTAACGCATGAGAATTTAGTCACAACAGTGTGACAGATAGTTGACGGTGAAAATCCTCTCCAATACGTTAAGGAAGATGACGTGTTCCTGTGTATCTTACATATGTTTCATATCTATTCGTTCAATTCGATTTTACTGTGTGTGATTCGGTCGGTTGCTGCAATGTTGTTCTGGTGCTGGGACTTTAATATTGGAGAAATTTGATTTTAAAGTTTTAAAATTTATTGAAAAGTATAAATTAAGTGTAGTCTCAGTTTGTGCCAGCGTTTATAAAGAGTATAAAGTTACATGCAATTTTAAATATTTAGTTGTTGTTATATCAAACTCTTGAGCATAAAGCACGATCACTTAATTTGACTTTAACGGTTTTATTTACCAAATAGACATGACAATAGTGTGATTTTTGATTCAACCGATTTCTAATTCAACCGATTTTACCAATTAATCTGTTTCTTATTACCTTGATAATTATCGATCTTATATTTAATACAAGGTATGAATTATAATATTATAAGTTTATTATTATATATTCTTATTTATTTTTTGTATATAGAAAAATTATAAGAGTATAGCTAAATATATTTTTGTTTAACATGACAACATAAACTTGAATGTATGTTTTAGATATGAATTAAGAAATGACTATAGTATAAAATAAATGTATTTTTAATTTTAGGAGGGGCAATGTTGAAAAATCCATTAATCGAATAATGAATAAAATTTCGGTAGTTTACTTGCTTACTTGTTAGAGTCAAGAATCTTTGTCAATTTTTTCCGCAGGGAAATGGCTTAAAAGGACCGGTGTCTCTATCCTGACGAGATTATCGTCACCGATGGTAGTCGCGAAATCGCGGAATACAAAACCTTAAGGTAAGATTGTGGGTCTGACACGATTCAAGGACTTATTATTACTGAATTCTTGCAAGCCCACACCTTAGAAGAGAAGAGACAGTCTGACTATCTCTTGAAAAAGTAACAGAGTATTAAGGGCATAATTATCGGCTGGTGTTTAAGTGTTTCTACACGGCAATTAACGTGAACTTGTCAGAAAAGATAGATATTTGTGCAAATACTATCGTTTCTCTATTTGCATTTGTTCTCAAATGAGAGAACGCTCCTACACTGCAGAAAGATGCCGCATATTTCATATTAATTATTATTTATATATTTATATAAGGTAAATGTATGATATATTTTGGAATTTGGTGGAATCCATTTTAGAGTTTTTATGAGTTATATGGATATTTGAAAAATTTAGTTGAGTTGTTTAAAATATTTGAGGTGTAATATAAATATAAAAAATTAAGTATGACCCATTTAAAGAACCCAAATGGATATGATGGATGTGATTGCTCTTACCCTGTAAACTAATCATCACCATGTATTCAATTAAAACATTTTTTTATTTAAAAAAAAAAACTTTAATAACATAACATATTGATGATTCTCTATTGGATAACAGTATAAAACTATATTACACTGTCAATGCATTACCTTTTAACTCTTTATAATAAGAGATCTAACAATATAAAATACAGAAAATGACATTTAAAAGATACATTTTTTAAAGGATTAAAATCGCAATTTTTTTATCAATATAATATGGTTTTTCAAAAAAATTCTCAATATAATCTACATTTCAACAAAATTTTCAATCTATCCAACATTTCAAAAAAAAAAAAAAAAACTGGGACAAAATACCGGCGAAGGTCTCTTTTATTTACTATGAAAAATTCTTAGTTGTTAGCCAACCTAAAAATATTAAGGGTGTTGAAGAACACTCACTACGCCAAATTTGGCTTTTAGCAGCACCCCTACGAAAGCGCTTTTAGGAAAAGCGCTGGCATAGGCTTCGCTAAAGACAAAATTAAAAAACACGCTAAAAAAGCGCTCTAATAGTGGGGGGGTATGAAAGCGCTTTTAAGAAGCGCTCTGGTAGGGGGGGGTTATGAGAGCGCTTTTCAAAAGCGCTCTGGTAGGGGGGGGTACGAAAGCGCTTTACAAAAGCGCTCTGGTAGGTGGGGGGAACGTGGGGGGAACGAAAGCGCTTTTCAAAAGCGCTCTGGTAGGGGTGTTTAATGAGAGCGCTTTTTGTCAAAAGCGCTGGTATAGCCCAGGCTATGAGAGCGCTTTCCAGAAGCGCTTTAGTAGCCTTATTACTAAAATTAAAACCAAAAACACGCTTCTACTGTTTCTCACTTTCTCTCTTTCTTTTTCTCTCTGCACGCGAACCAGAAACCCCACCCCTCACCGTCGTCGGTCCTCCGTCCACCACCATCGCGCGAACTTCTTCTCCTCCGTCCACCACCATCGTTTCGTCTCCGTCTCTTCTCCTCCGCCACCCAGGTATCACACTTCTCATAGCTTTCATATCTGGAAGGCTTCATGTTTGTGAGTATTTGTGAATATCAGTTGTTGTTCTTTGTTGTTTTCTTTTCCTCTTAGATTCATTATGAGATTGTTGTGTTTAATACCATGCCTTTGTTGTAAAAACTCACATTAGTGTTCTACCCGTTTATTAAGAAGAAATGTAAGATAGTCGTTACAACAAACGCTGATGAGGGCAACCGAGGATTCAATGTCGAGTTTAGTATATACGTTTTGTTGAATTAACTCCTCAAATGAGTAGATTTGTAGAGTCATGTTTGGTCCATCAATAAAAGTATTGAACATACTAGTGCCTCCGTAAGCAAAGTTCATACCATATTGTAGTTTTGAGAAATTTCTCAATGAATATGGTGCAGGAGATTTGATCTTCATATAGGAAGATGGCACAATGAATTGAGCTTAGAACTGATAACTAAATTTTTATTTAATGAACTATATTAAGAATTTAAATAATTTCAACAATTCGGTTTTTGTTTAGTTTGAGATTTAGAGACAATTAGAGTAGAGAGTTAAAGATGTAATCGGTGAGGATGTGACCGTAGGAGAAACTTCCAGAAGGTTTACTGGGAAAAATCATCCCATATGGAGGTTTATATGAAGATGAGTTCAAATAATTTCCTGTATCAGCATATGAGTCTCCAAATACAAACAGTTTCACTAATTTGTTTAAGCACCATTTGAATTTGCATTAATTTAATTGCATGTAAAAAGCACATTAAGTTCTTTAGTGTATACTACATTTCCTGTATTGACTGACATAGAATGAGTATAAATACAAGTGTATGTGTTTCTCAATCTGTTAGATTACACTAAAAAACACAGCATTTTGTTAATTGAATTACCTCTTTTCTTAACAAATACAATTATTGTTGGGCACTGTCATGGAGAAACATGAAGCCTTGCAGCAGCTACAAGAGTTTTTTACTTGAGTATTTCTTGAATTAGAGGAAAATGTTAGGTTATTTCCATTGAGGGAACTATTTGATGAATACATATCTGGAACTATGTTCATCAATGGCTTGTAATTGATCCTAAATCATACATTTACTTGTGGTGAACTATGTTAATTTACAATGACTCCTACTGGGCCTTGAGTTTCTTCTTTTTGACCCTCATGGCATCACCAAAAGAAAGTGTAAAACTAGTGTATGTTGTATGCAATTCATGACATGCTTTCTATTCTGTTCATGTTCTTTATGCATGTATTAAATGACTTTATGCTAATGTAAATATAAAATATTTTATTTTAGTATCACAGGGTTAAAAGGAGTCCAGGATATGATTTCTAAAATAAATTCAAATAAGTTATAAAATAAATTTGTGTATGGAATTTATTCTAATGCATTATAATTATCTGTAAGATAACCATTGATGGTGCATTGGTGGTGACTTCAATTCTATTTCTTCTTCGGACGAAAGAATTGGAGTTGCTAATAGAGGAAATAGCAACGACATAAGGAACTTCAATGAATTTATTGATAATAGTAATAATAGAAATTAAATAATAAATAATATATAATAATAGTAATAATATATACCTTATGAGAGTTGAATTAATGAGGAAGAGAGAAGGTAAAGAATGAAACAAGAGTGAGTTAATGTATATAGACAAGGATGATTCATAAGGTTTGCTTTTGAGCAAAAAGTTTTATAGCTTCGTGTTAGTAGTGGTGTATTTAATTAACTGCATCGTGTGTCTTGTGTTAGTAGTGTTAGTAGTGGTGTATTTAATTAACTGCATCATGAGCTATTCACCCATTCTTATTATAATCATACATTGAATTGAATTTCTTGTATAGGTCTGACTGGATTGATAACTTTGGATCTCTTTGGAGCTCGTATCATTGACTCTGGTACTACATATTTAGGAGTATGTACACACATCAAACTATTGTTGATTTCCTTTGTTCAATCGATTTTGTCTTGGTGGTTACTAACTTTGTGAATTTGCTATAGGGGTAACTTGTGTATAGTGAAAGTTTGATCGTTTCCCAGCCTAGTTCGACGTTTGGCGTTTTCTTGAGTTCGGTAACATCCGAGGTAAATTTCTTTCTCAAATTACTGGTATTATGATGAATTTGTCTGAAATTGTGTGATTATATATGTTACGTTTTATTGCTTCGGATTCATTCCGTTTATACTTTGCGTTTTGACAGAAACACATTAGTTTTATGTGTTTAGAGAGTTAATATAGGAGGTACTTACTAACTTTGTGAATTGAATTCGCCATAGGGGTTACTTGTGAAGAGTGGAAGTTTGACCGTTGTTGTTTAGCTTAATTAAGACATGGATAAGACATGGATGAATTCAAACCGATTGTCGAAAGAGTACGAGAAAGGGGTATGGGAATTTGTTGAGTTTGCGGTTGCGAACTCCAAAGACCCGCTTCGAATGCCGTGTCCTTGCTTGGGTTGCTGTTATGCCGGGGGTAAGGTTAACGGGAATCAGTTGGGATCTCATTTATTACGGTTTGGAATTGATAGAAGTTATACATGTTGGACAATGCATGGTGAGAAAAGTACCGGGAATGCTGGGTCGAGGTGTAATAGGAAGTATGCTTCAAACGACGATTGCACAGACACATACGATTGTGATCGTGTCGAAGAGATTGCAGAAGCGCTGGAAGAAGATCTAGCGGATTGTCCCAAAATGTTTGAGAGGTTGGTAAGCGATGCAGAGAAACCGTTGTATGATGGTTGTTCGAAATTCACAAGATTGTCTGCGGTGTTAAAGTTGTACAACTTAAAGGCGGACAATGGATGGTCGGATAAAAGTTTCACAGAGTTATTAGCCCTTATGAAAGATATGCTACCAGAGGATTAGTATATCCAATGGATGGTCGGATAAAAGTTGTTCGAAATCCATTTGACTTGTATAGATTGTTAGCTTATTAACAGTGTACTAATGTGCTTTAGTTTGTTTGATACAGGTTCAATGGCTTCAGATAGAGATGCTCCACCTGAAAACCCACCTGAAAACTTACAAGAAAACTCACAAGAAAGAGTTGCTTCGGATACAAATGCTCCACCTGATACTGAAGCAAAAGAGGTTGCACGAGGCATCACTATTATGAGGGATATCATACGACATAGAGACCAAGGATTAGTATACCGATTGGAATGGAATTCTGATAAACAACCAATTGGTCCTAATTCTGCAAAGTTGACAAGTTATATTGGTACACTTGTCCGTATGCATATTCCAGTCTCCATAGCTACCTGGAAATCGAAGACGAAAAATTTAGAATTGGAGGAGAAAAAACAAGCGATTTGGGAAGAGCTTCAGGTATATATCATATATGGTTAATTGTTGTTATTATCTTGACGATAAATTGTTTAAATTATTTATACTAACACACTATGCGTACTCTTTTTGCAGAGGACTTTTGAGATACCAGATGAACGTAAAAGCTACATACTTAGTTTGGCCGGCAAGAGATATAGAGGGTGGAAAAGTTTTTTGACAAACACCTATCTTAAGGATAAAGATGGAAAATTTCTTGAAGTTGCACCGGGACGGCCAACAAAGTATGCGACCTTCATTGATGAAGCAGATTGGGCTGAGTTTGTAAAGCAAAGAGATGAAGCTTTTCAGAAAAAGAGTGCCACGAATAGGGAGAGAGCATCCAAACCCGCGTATCCATACAAAAAAGGGCGTTTGGGATATGCACGCTTAGAGGATAAAATTGTAAGTAAATAGAAATTCGATTTAATTAATTGTCTACATGTGCATGTTTTAATTGACGATTTTATCGTTTGTGTCAATGCATAGTTGGAGGAGACTAAAAGTGAGGAAGCTTCACTTCCTGTACATGTGTTGTGGAAGGAAGCTCGTGTGGGCAAGAATCACGCTGTCGATCCCGATGTTCAGAGAGTTTATACTGAATGTGTAAGTATAATACTGTGTCTTTAATTAAATCAAATGTTTTTTAATATATAAATGACTTTTTATCTCCACTAATAATTATTTAAATGTAAATGAATTACAGGAGACCTTGTCGCAATCGGCATCCACCGGTGAGGAGAGCGTACTTAGTAGAGTACTAGATGCTCCCGAGTATCCCGGTCGGGTGAGGGGTAAGGGTCATGGTGTGACTCCAACCTCTTTTTATAAGAGTTCTAGGAGAAGATCAAATCTTACCAATGAAGAAGTGTTGCAAAAGTTGCAGGAATTGCAAGCACAGGTCTCTGAATTGCAAAGAGATAAAGATATGTATATGAGAGAAAAGTGCAACACTTCATCGGTGAGAGAAACTAGTGATAAGGCTAGTATCAACTATCAAAAGAAATTTCCCGAGGTAATTATAAGTTTTTTTCCTTACAAACTGTTCTATTTTATTAATGATAATGACTTTATATTTACTTTTGGTTTAGGGCATTTCATCTTGCCAACTATACTTATCGGAACCGAATTATCGACTAGTTGGCAAGGGAAAAGTGCACAACACTTCGGGAGATTTACTTCACCACAGACCGCTCCCGGAGTACTCCGTGGCGTATATATGTGAGTGAGAAATTTGAAACGCAAAATAATATATATATATATATATATATATATATATATATATATATATATATATATATATATATATATATATATATATATATATATATATATATATATATATAATGAAGGTAGTTTAATGTTTGTCCAATTGATCAAACATAACTATAACATGCCCAATAAGAAATGCATGGATATAGAGAAAATGAGATTAGAGTGATTCTAAAAGATAACATATGAATTGCATGCATAGAAAGAAAAAAGAAGAAGAAAAATGTGATTCTAAAAACTGATATATAAATGAAATGATATAAATGAGATTACATGACATATAAAATATTAGACGTGTGAACCAACACATTTGGAGTTATTCTAAGAAGTAACATGTAAAATGCTTGCATAGAAAGAACATGAAAAGATTATGATTCTACAAAGTGACACATAAAAATACAAATGACGTGGTAAAAGTAAAATTATATCACGAATGAAATTTTGTGTTGAACAAATTTGGGGGTTGATTTAAGAAACAATAATAAATTATTAGATATGAAACTCTACTTGAAAAAAATACAATAAGTAAATTATTAGATATGAAACTCTACTTGATAATTATAATACGTGTTCAATACGAAATGCGAAAAAAAAATTTAAATAACTAGGTTTAATAAAAAAAATACGAAAAAAACCATGTTTTCGGGGTATTTACCAAACTGTCTAGGTTTGGGACCCCAGACAAGTGAATGCGCCAAATGAAATGGCGCATACATGTGTTGCATGCCAAATCATTTGGCGCCAAAGAAGAAAAAATTAGGGCAAATATTCCAAGCCATTTCAAATGGCGCATGAGTTAGGATGCCCACACATAGGCGCCATTTCATTTGGCTCCTATGTGTTGGGTTTTTTTTTTTAAAAAAAAACCCCTTTGGGTATTTTCGCGCACCGTTTTTTATTCCGGTATTTTATTTTCGTAAAAACGTGTGAGAAATCGAGTTCGTAAAATTTTTACTAACCCTATATAATGTTTGCGTTACCGATATAGGTTTTTCACTAAAGCTCAGTTTATTGATGAAAGACCGATGAACGGTTACAAGAGGTGGTAAGCGAAACTGATACATTGCCTTAAAAAAATACAGATTATACTAAACTTGCGACGAGGTCGAGCCACGATTAGGGCATCTTTTTCTATTGTGCCCCACCTGACGACAAATGCTGCATTTTCGTTCCATTTTGTCGTGGACGTCCATTTCGGTTCTAATCCGTGTACTATTGGGACGCCCTTTTTTCTTTCGCCGCATTGCGTTGTTGTGCCAAACCACCTTTCCATCATACTCAGGCCAGTAATCCTCCTTGGCCACCACAGGAAACGCAACACTGTAAACTCTGAGCAATGTCTGAGTCTTGTAAATCGGAGACAGTAGTGATATAGCGTCGCGGTGGGCATACGCACATGCAGCTATGACGTGCGAGCAAGGCATACGAAAAGCTTGAAACCTTCCACAGTCGCACCAATCTTCGTCAAGAAGAACCCTATATATATTGTTGCCTTGGCAGTCCCTCATTGTGGTCAATTGTCTCGCGCACACTGAACGTGCGATTGAATCGGTCGAAAGAAGTTACTTGGTGAGTGTTTGCTTTTGCCGATTGTTGTTGCATAAATTTCATGCAACTATCACTTAATAGTTGACCAGCTTGCCTAACATCACCCCATCTCCTGCCTCTTGTTGAGAAGAGTGAGGCCATCCTAAAGTATGTGGCCTCCACCAGTGCTGTGATTGGAAGGTTACGAATGCCTTTGAAAACGCCATTCATGGATTCCATGAGATTGGTCGTCATATGGCCCCATCGAACGCCATTGTCGTAAGCCTTTGTCCATTTGTCCCTGGAAAGATTATCTACCTAAGTACCTGCCTCTGGATTTGTCATTACAATCTCACTCCGATAATGCTGGAATGTGGGTTGGGTCAATGCATAACCAGCATTGACCAGGGCCTTTCTTAGATGTCTGTCCTTGATCTCCCGCATGAAGTTTTGGGCGATGTGGCGAATACAATAGACGTGTTTTGAAGGGGGGTCATGCCATCCGTTCGCTGGATTATTGTAAGCACTCTCTATGGAAGCGTGCCTATCAGAGATTAAACATATGTCAGGTTGGGGAGCAACATGTTCTCGGAGGTTCCTTAGAAAGAAACTCCAAGCCGCCGCAGTTTCACCTTCGACGATAGCAAATGCCACTGGAAATATGTTGCTGTTCCCGTCTTGTGCAACCGCCATGAGCATGGTTCCTTTGTATTTGCCGTATAACCATGTCCCATCTATTTGAAGTATGGGTTTACAGTGTGCAAAACCTCGGACGCAAGGTTTGAACGCCCAAAAAAGCCGATGGAATATTCCGTTTCCTTGGACAGGGTTTCCATCCGGGGCATGCGCGGGCAGTGTCTCTAGAATAGTAACAGTGCCTGGTGCGTAACTATGTAGCGCATTGAGGTATCGGGGAAGAATTTTGTATGACTCCTCCCAGTTGTCGTAGACTGTCTCAATTGCCTTTGTTTTCGCAACCCACGCCTTTCTGTAAGATGGAGTGTAGTTGAAGGTTGTAACGATGTGTGATATTATATTTTTAACCTTCAGATACGGATCAGAGCTTATGAGAGGCAAGATCTCCTGACATATAAGATCGGCACTGAGTTTTGTATGATCTTGGGAATTGTTAGGGTTGACACACGTGTGTTTCTGCGTAATCGACCCTATTTTCCATGCATTACTTCTCTTCCTATAAGAAGCCAACAGTCTGAACCCGCACTCTGGATTTTTACAAGTGATTACATACCGTTCCAGGTTTGAACGGTCTACTTCAAAATCAACGTTGTTCGCCATGTGCCATTTTTTTATTCTTCTCAGACAAGCCTCCTTAGAAGGAAACTTGTCTCCTTCCTTTAATTCTTCGCCATTTTGGATGTAGGGTGTGAAGAAGATGTCAGATGATGGTTCGTCACCTTGCAGGTTCAAGTTACTCATATGTGCTGGAGGTGCGTACGCATGAGCTGGAGGCACCAACGTTTGTTGCTCATCGTCGGATTCCTCGTTGACCATGTCGTCAAATTCAGTTTCCAGATCATCTTCTTCCTCGTCTATGACGTCAACCTCGTCTTGCTCGTTGATTGGTGGGTCAATAACTTGTGACTGGACAACATGAGTTTCTTGTGTCTCAACCTGAAGAGTAACGTACAACTCGATGGAATCCAACCCAGAGTATTCGTGGGTGGTAAACATATCTTGCAAGTCTTCGTCAGTGGCAATCTCCATCTCGTAAAACTTGACGGTGTTGTCTTCATTGAAAGAGGGACATTGGTAAAAAATGCTTGCAATAGGACCCATTGCAATCTTAGAGTATAGTCGCTGAATGAAGTATGAAAATGTTGCTCTTTTGCTCAACAACAATGGTACAACCTGAGTGTTTCTCATCACAAAACCGGCTATCTCATGAGAGTAAGTCTCACCGTTTAGATGGGCATGCACAAAGTACTGGGTAGATGAGGTCATTTTGAAGGGGAAAGTGTGTGGGTGTTGTAAGCTCAAGTCAGATTAGGTAAAATTGTTGGTGTGAGTTGTAATGTTTAGTATATATTGGATGTCTTATAAATTGTGCTTCTTACGTCCTTGCATTATCTCAACACATAGACACGCTGATCTATGTCCTGTACCCCATCACGCGTCTGAAAGGATTCCTGATAAGATTCCTATAACGATTCCCCTAAGCAGCGCATGCATGCAACCCTATCTGGCAGCTAGTTCTGCAATAATTATTTATATATATATATATATATATATATATATATATATATATATATATATATATATATATATATATATATATATATATATATATATATATATATATATACACACACATGTGTGTGTGTGTGTTTTTATTTAGGCATATATTTATCTTTGTTTATGTATATATAAATATTTATTTATATATAAATATTTATATATATATATATATTTATATATATATATATATATATATATATCTTTATTTATGAATATATAAATATTTATTTATATATATATATATATATATATATATATATATATATATATATATATATATATATATATATATATGTTAATATATGGTGGTTCTTACAGACCCACTAGTATAGGTCTGCCACTATCTCCCGAATTGATTAAAAAGGACAGGCACACTGATCTAGGTCTGCAACAGGATTCCGTATTGATTGTAAAAGACATACACACTGATCAAGGTCTGCCACCAGATTCCGAATTGATTATACAAGACAGACACACTGATCTATGTCTGCCACCAGATTCCGAATTGATTATAAAAGACAGATACACTAATCTAGGTCTGTTTATATATAAATAATAATGATGTATATATATTTTAAATAATAATTACGTATATATATTTTATTTAATACGAGAAAGACAGACACACTGATCTAGAGTGCATTGGATGTCGTCTTCCATGGTCTCCCACCAAAGTTGCCTTTCGAGAAAGACACCTCCCCTAGTTCGAAGTCTCTTGATAGATCTGATTTGTTCGCCTGGACTGCACTCCCCGTCCAAAAACCTAAGGATGTTTCTCTTAAGCTGGTCCATGGTTTGGATATTCCAAAACATCACCTGCATTGGAGGTTTGACGGCAGAGTAGATAACGTATCCGTTCCTTCTACGAACGTCCGGTTGATAGACCAGACGCCTCACAGGTGGTGGAGGCTCAGAAGTCCGGTGCGAGCTATCTGGCCTTATTCGAGATCTCATTTTTCAGTGTGGGTACTGATGCGCATGAAACCCTAATTTATAGAGGCATGGACGTCTTGCCTTAGGCCCACATGGTCCCCACCTGCATGCGTCTGAAAGCAGTTACTGTTAACTAGCATGGGCCTGCAGCAATTGCTGAAACGATTCATGAAAGGAGTTACTGTTAACCAGCATGCGCTGCAACAATTTCTGATACGATTCCTGATAAGATTCCTGATAAGATTCCTGCCAGGATTCCTCCTACTCCTGCATGCATGCTACCCGAGCTGTCACCTAGATCTGAGCTGCATGCATGACACCATGCCTTGCCACCGAAAGTTTGACTGCATGCATGCCAACAATTTCTGCAGAAGCAACACCTAGCACTTATGGATGTGGTGACATGTCCAGCATGCAGGATGTTACCGTTTTTTGCCTCATGAATATATAAGGCACTTAGAATTCTGGAGAAACCTCACCATTATCACTCACCTACTCTAACAACAATCCTTTTGCAATCAGCTTACGAATTTACATCCTTCAACCATGTCTCTCCTAACAATGGGTGAAACACACAGAGGAACCCCCCAGAACATCGCTACCTACGTAAGTATATTAGTATTACTTTAAAATCATGCAACTATCCCTGATCAACTAACTGATTTTTTTTGGCATACTTACTCTTTTCAGAACGCTCAACGTTTTCGCACTCGTAGTCACGCTACCATCGCTCCGGACGACCGCATTATTCCATACCTGAACGTTGCTGGTTTCGGTCCGATTAGCAGGATAGCCGAGTCTTCTATTGACCACAAGTTTGTTCTTGCTTTGCTAGAACGCTGGAGGCCAGAGACACACACCTTCCATCTTCCAACAGGGGAGTGCACCATCACCCTTGAAGATTTTCATATGCTACTTGGCCTTCCTGTTGATGGTAAGGCAATTAATGGCTGTGTTATGCAGGCGAATTCCTTATGCCTTGAGGCAATTGGGATAGACTTGATAGAAGGAGCCGTTGGTGCTAGGGGGCAAGGTGTTAACCTTAAGCGGTTAAAGGATTATTATAAAAATTTTCACTTGAATGATGCGTCTCCCCAAGAGACCATACTGCAGAAAACTAGGTGTTACTTACTATTGCTTATTGGAAACGTTTTGTTCCCAGATAGCACTGGTAACACTGTTAACTTTATGTATCTTCGTTTGCTAATGGATTTTAGTAGAGTTGGTCTGTACAGCTGGGGGTCTGCAGTTCTGGATACCGTGTACCAATCACTATGCAAAAACGCAATTGCTGATTCCTGCACATTCTATGGATGCGCCCTGTTGGTGCAGGTGTGGGGGTGGTGGAGGATGCCAATACTGGCCCCGGTTAACAATGGAAGTTGGGACTTTCCGTATGCCTTGAGGTAAGTTTTTAGTATACCATTTTCTCCTTACACATTCTACTCCATTCTAACTAAATCATTATGTTTTCGTTGTAGATATTGTGTGAAAAAAATGGACTTCACACGTAATCCGCGGTCAAATATCACAATGTACCGCACGCTAATTGATCACCTTGGACCCCAACAAGTATTATCTCTAATTCTTTTCTTCTTTTTTTTAAGTATTTTCCATAAATAATTTTTCCCGAGGTAATGTATAACTCTCATGCTCTCATGCATGCAGTTCATATGGCGACCGTATCTCGAGTGCGAGTATGAGCCTAGAGCTCAGGATGCAGAAATTTGGACGACAAAGTGTTGCTTAATCAGGTACAACATCATAGAAATGCATCAAAGTGACCGGGTAATGCTTCAGTTTGGGATGCGTCAACGGATACCCGACCCTCCAGTTGACTTGGGAGTGTGGCACCTCAGAAGAGTTAACCATCAATGGACACACCAACACTGGAAGGATTTTGCACCCGATCATCGCCAGATGTGGAAGGACCGTCGCCAGTATGTCCTGAACTTCCCCGTTAGTGACCATGAAATGAAACCTTCTCCTGAATACATGAGTTGGTATCGTACAGCCACATCCCCTAACTTGTTTCTTGCAGCTCCGTTCTATTTAATTGATCCCCGTGCACAGAACTACATCTTGCCACAACAACAACAACCGGAAGAGGAACAACAACAACAACAACAACAACAACAACAACAACAAGAACAACAACAACAACTCCGGCAGCAACAACAACGACAACAACAACGCCTACAACAACGCCAACAACAACTCCTACAACAGCAACAACAACAACAACTCCAGGAACAACAACAACTCCAGCAACAACAACAAAATCTTTTCAGTACTCCATCCCGTTCCGCACGCAACTTCCGCCAATCAAATATTTTCCAATCCCAATCTCAACCATTACAAGAGTATGAAGACCACCGTCATTCCTCGGACCAATATCAGACCCACTCACAACCATTCGGATTTGGAGCATTAGCAGGGTCCACAAGGGGATTCGGCCAAAACCTAACTCCCGGTTCATCTAGCCTTCATCTTAGTCCCGACGATGGTCCTCATGGTGAATCCTCTTACCGTGGCACCCCCTCCGGCTTCGCAACACCTTCAAACCAATTCGGCTTTAATCAAGGCAGTTCTAGTGCTGCTGGATGCTATGAACCCGAAGTCTTTTCCCAACCCACTCCACCACCACGACTAAACACATTTGAGGGAATGGGTAACCGACTTTACCACAGCAGTTTTCCGGATAATTATGGGGGCGTCGACGAATTCATAGACAGCGATCCACGCGACATCTCAGTACCAGGCCCCGTGACACAAACCCAACAAGAAGCACAAAGGGGCAGGGGTAGGGGTAGAGCTAGGCAAAGAGGCGATGTCAATATTCGCGGCGGAATCAACGATCGCGGTAAACGTGTCATTACAAGACCAGGTTGCGGAACGGATGGCTATCTTGGTGATGGACGTCACTGATCATTTTGTTGTATTTTCTATAATCTGTTGTATCGTTTCTCAAATTATTTGTAACCGATGTTTAGTTTTTTAATTATATTGTAATCGATGTTACAAGTTCGATTTTCGTTTTTTGCTTTACATTTTTAGGACGAAAAAAATATTTTCCAATTTTATTTATGTATATATCTTAACAAATAAAAATAAAATAGGATTTTTAAAAGTAAATATTTTCATAAATCTTAACTAAAATAAATTAAAAAAAATGAAAAAAAAATTAAAAAAAAAAGGATTGCACTTAGGCGCCAAATGGTTTGGCATCTAGGGCAAAACCCTAGACTTATGCGCCATTCCATTTGGCGCATGCTTTAGGAATTTTAGGGTTAGCCATTTCATTTGGCGCATGCATCCCTAATTAACACCTATACGTCATTTCATTTGGCGCATTCTGTTAACGGAAATCCCAAACCTAGACAGTTTGGTAAATACACCGAAAACATGGTTTTTTCTGTATTTTTTTTATTAAACCTGGTTATTTAAATTTTTTCACGAAATGCATGTATGTAAAAAAATAAATGAATGTGATTCTAAGAAGTGACATAGAAAATAAATGAATAGCAAGTAAATAAGAGGAGTGATTATAAGAAATGAAATAGAAATTGAATGAATAACAAATAAATAAGTGGAGTGATTATAAGAGGTTACACCTAAATATCTAAATGAGGTAACAAATAAGATTACATGATATATACAACAAACTAACTTTGGGACACTTATAATTCATTATAATAGGAGATTGGTATTTTAATAGTGGGTGTTCAAGGTACATGACTGGTGACAAGAGTTATCTTAAAGTGTTAAAGTTCTCCTCAAATAGTTATTTTACTTTAGAGGATGAAGCTAGAGGAAGAATCAGAGGCATGTGCAAACTAGTTAGTCTAGGTTTACCTTGTCTTAATTATGTGCTACTGGTAGAAGGATTGACTGCAAACTTAGTAAGTATAAGTCAACTATGTGACCAAGGTCTGAATGTGAAATTCAACAAGTTTGGATGTGTTGTTACCAACAAAGATCAAGAGTTGTTAATGGGAGGTACCAGATCCAAAGACAATTGTTAATTATGGATATCTCAAAACACAAGTGAGCCCTAACATGTTTGATATACAAGGTTGATGAGACTAAGCTATGGCACCAGAAACTTGGTCATCTCAACCTCAATAGTATGAGAAACACAATATCAGAAGATGCTATTAGAGGATTGCCAAAACTTAAGATTGAAGAAGGGAAAATAAGTGGTGAATTCCATATACGCAAGCAGATCAAGATGTTCCACAAGAAGGTCCAACATTTTTCCACCACCAAAGTTTTAGAGTTACTTCATATGGATCTTATAGGGCCTACGCAAGTTGAAAGTTTGTGTGAGAGAAGATATGTCTTTGTGTGTGGATGATTTCTCAAGGTACACTTTGGTCAAATTTATTAAAGAAAAATCTAACACTTTTGATGTCTTCAAAGAGCTATGTCAACAACACCAACGAGAAAAAAGGAGTGGGATAGTAAGAATAAGAAGTGAACATGGCAAATAAAATGAAAATTCTAAGTTTACTGAGTTTTGTTCCACTAAGGGATTAGCCATGAGTTTTCTGCACCTATCAGACCTCAACAAACTGGAGTGGTTGAAAGGAAAAGTAGGACCTTGCAAGAGTCTGCTAGAGCCGCTACAACAGAAAACCCATCTAACAACGGTTGGAAAGTACATATAACCACACGGGTCTAGGCGTTGTTATGTAGAGTGTTTTCGAAAATGTGTTACTTACAATCACGGTCCTGGGATCGTTGTTGTATTCTAGAAAGCGTACGCGATATCACAACAGTTAGTTAAACAAACCGTTGCGATAGAACTAATGGTCCCAGGTTCGATTCTCAGCAGCGATACTTTGGAACATAAATTATAATTCATCACGGTTACATTATATAATCATTGTGGTAAGTACCTAAATTTTATTATATACTACGTAGATTGCTTGTTTTTCCATACACCTCATTAAAGAAATACAACAATTCAAATTGATGAAGAAGTATATAATATGAAAATTAAACTATTCTTGAAAGACAACTTAAACAAACCACAGTTTTCCGAATTGCATGCCTCTCGTCATTCATTTCCAGCTCTTTAACACATAAAATGTGGTTCAATTGTATGATTTCTTCATTGCATCGATTCCTTCGATTCTAGTTTAATTTGAACAACATCTATTTATTAGTTGGGTCTACCATATTTTCGTCGCTTATCATCGTGATTGTTATGATAACTTATTATCATAACAATCATGATGATAAGTGACTATAATGAAGTAGACTCGTCCAATTTTTGTATGGGTTTCTAAAACTTTCTTCTTCCTTTTCTCTCTTCTTCTATATTTTTCTTCCACCGACCAACCAAAGAACTTCCAGTATCTTTTTTTTTCTGCATCAAAATTAAACTAATGGTTAAAGGTACCATGTTAAAACCAAAATCAATGCTTCCAATTTTTTATGATTTTCATTGCATAAAATTGATGGTTAAAGGTACGATACATCAAAGCTTCACATATCCTGCACATATGAGATTTCAGATTTGGTTAAAATGATATTTTGAGTTTTAATCTAGAAAAAAATTAATAACCAAATGGAACGGTGCATCTATGAGGCACAGTGGGGCGATTCAAATGGGTTTTGTTGTTATCGATTTGGAATGAAGAATGATTCAAATGTGTTTTGTTGCATCTAGAAAAATATGATTCAAATGGATTTTCCAGAACGTGAAGTTTTGGTTGAAATGAAAATTTGGGAAGAAGATTTAACACATCCAGTTTCCTTACTTCGGTGAGAGATGTTGGTGAATTACAGATCTGTGATGTCAAAAAGAAGAATAAAAAAAAAGGTTGTCAATGAAGGTTCCTTTGAAGGCTTTTTTGGGCATGTTTTCACAGGAATCAACAACGATACCCATGTCTCAATTTCATCAACAAAATGGAACAGATCTAAAAATTACTATTAGTTATTAAAACCTAGATTTAATTTGACTGACACCCAGATCTAATTTTTATTTGCATTAGTCATTCATGTTAGTAATTAAAGCCCATATCTAATTTGATTGAAAAATATGTATAAATAAAATGGAACAATTTGTGGAGGAAGATGAAATTAAAAAATTTGGATGTTATTTGGGATCCCACAACCAGTCACTTAGTTTCATGGAATAAAATGGGACCTATTGTCTAACTAGTGTTTGAATCAAAAGAAAAATCTATGCAGTCCTAGAAATTATTCAAATCCAGAAAGAGCAGTGAAGAAGAAGATGGTGAAGAAAAAATGTCACATCAGATGTCACATGTGTAATATTTGACGTCGTTTCTGAAAAATTGATGGAAATGACTGATGTCACATGTGTAATATTTGACGTCGTTTCTGAAAAATTGATGGAAATAACTGATATGATGTTGTTTGATTAGATAAAGGATCAAATTTGTCGTTTTAAAGGGAAATGAATCAAAATGGACTTAAAAATATAGATAAGGGATTAAAAATGATATTTATCTATTTTTATTTGTCTTTTTACTGTCTTATATTTTAGAAGAATGTTATGTGGATTATGTAATGCTCCAATAACCACTTTTAGAATAATGTTATGCGGGTTGTGTTAATGCTCCAACAACCTTTAAAAGGTTCATGATCACGCAATTTTTTTATTTTATTGAAAATTCCTTGGATATTATCGTGAATGTTTTTTCTGTTTTAGAATAATCATTCTATAAGTGCTTGCAACATCTTGAACAATTCTTCAACATATGTCAAGAAATCCACTTGATGCATAATTAGAGAAAATACCACTTCATATGGTACAAGCTGGAATAGTACTTGCTATATGGCATCCAAAAAAAATTAAATGATGATATGATAGGGACATGATAGGATATCAAACAGGATAAGGATAGGATATGATACAGACATGATAAGACTTATCCTATCATTTGTTTGGTTTGCACATGATACCAAATTATATTTAATTTGATAAAAAATAAAATTAAAATTCATATTTTTAAAATTTTAATAATTATTTTATTTTTAAATATTCTAATTTATTATATTTTATAAAGTTAAAAAATTATCCTAATAACAATCATGCATATTTTTTAAAAATTATTTATTAATATTTTTAATTTAATATCAAATTAATTTATATTTATATTTTGTCATATTTAATTTTTATTTTAAATTATATTTTATATGGGTAAATTAGTAAATCAATTTTTTATCCTATCATGTCAGATTTTAACACAGCTCATATTCATGATAACAATTTGAACTAGTGAGGCTGGATATGATAAGTTTCAAGATTAACTTTTCATATCATGTTGTGGCAGCAAACACTGGATTGAGATAGGATATGATAAAGATATCATATCATGTCTCTTATCCGGCGCACCAAACGGACACTAAAGGTTAACGAGCCAAAGATTTAGGGTGTCCTTGTTTCGGTGTTAGAAAAAATATTCTTAAGAATTTAAGGTTGGAACTAATTATTCCTTTATTTGGTAGATGGAAAAGAAAAAAAAAAGTCTTGGAGTAAATAATACAGGAATATAAATTATTCATGAAATTTTAATTATTTATTCTCATTTCACATGGTGGAAATTATATATTTCCATAAGAATAAAAAATAATCAAGTCAAACTATCCACTTTTCTATTATTTTAACATTTTATATTTTTAAAATTTTAAAATTATAAATAAAATAAAATCCAAAAATATTCTTAAGAATCTTAATTACTTATCAAATAAATTGGAGGAAATAAAACTCCTGATAATAACATTTTTGGGATTGTAATTTAAATTCGTCAAACAAACGCACTTATAAAATATTAAAAAATTCACCTACTTGTACGTATCAAGAGAGATAGGAAAGTTTCTTAATTCTCCTACTTGTACGTATCAAGAGAGATAGGAAAGTTTCTTAAAAAAATACTACCCTGTCCCTAATTATAAGACTTTTTTGAGTTTTTTTTCTCTTTTTATAAGATGTTCTTCAACTTTTAAAGTGCATTAATTATTTTTTTCCAAACACACCCCTAATATATCACATCTTTTTTTGCAATCAATAATAAATACAAATTTGTAAAATTATATAAATTATCAATAAATTTAATACTCTAACCAACTTTTTTTTTTTTTTTAATTAGTGTAATTTTGTCTATAAGATCATCAAGAATTTTACAAAATTCTCAAAACCTTTGTGCAACTTGCTAGAAAATGAGATTGCATTATTGGTAAAGAATGTGTGATGATGATATCATTATAACATTTTAATATCGAAATTACAAAAACATCATTGAATATAATTTGTTGTATGTAATTATGCAAACTAAAGTTTTCCCAAAAAAAAATTCCGTAGACTAACTAAATAATAGAAGATACATTCAAAACTTAACTAACAAACATATGAATATCAAACTCATTAAAAAACGACATATTCAACAATCATATAAAATAGAATAAATAAGAAATATTAAACATCCTTTTAATTTTTAAAACTCATTTAATATCATAATACATATCATCCATTTGCTGCCACCTATTACCTTATAGTGTTTTTTTTATTTATTTAATTAATAATGAAGTATAAATATAATTGGTAATAATCTTATGATTCTCCTTTAGCAAAAGTTCATTGGTCCTTCAAATATTACTTTTTGTCGATTGACTTTTGGTTTGGATTTGAATTTTTTCCGATTACAAAATATGGGAACGGGTCGGATAATTTGGACACTGGTATTTATTTCGAACTCGTCCCGTTTATTTTATTGCGTATATTATTATATATTTTTTATAATTTAGAATATAAAGTATGTGGTCAAAAGTTTTTATATTTTGATTTGTATTTATTATTTAAAATATTTGAAATATATGTATGAATTTTTTTGCAATTGTTTCATTTTATTATTTATAAAATAATTTAATTTTGAAAAAAATAAATATTTGTATTAAAAAATTGATTTCAGGCGGGACGGGGATACGAATCCATTTGTATAGGATTTGGGTTTTAATTCTTTATCTCTGTTTAAATTTGGGACAGAAAATAGAGATTATTTGTGGGACGTAGTAACCGTCTCCGACTCACTTGGTTGTCAATCTCTAGTGGTTAAGTTAGATATGAAACATTAATTAAATTTGACCACTTTTATGCGCTTATGTTTATAAAATGGTGTTTCTCATCAACAAATATCAAGTGGTTGTAGTTTAGTGGTAAGAATTCCACGTTGTGGCCGTGGAGACCTGGGCTCGAATCCCAGCAGCCACACTTTTTGAAAATTAAACAATTAAAACTTTCAACGTTGATTATGTTGTCACGGAAAATGAAGCGCATGTTGCCCATAGAGAAATTGAGGTGAAATTTTTGCTATCAAAATTATAAGTAAAGATTCACTCCATTTCTTAAACTTCATTTCTTTTCTATTACTATAGTTTTGTGTGAATATTACACGTATTTTTAAGACATGTGACACATATTTATTATTTATTTAACTTTATACATACAAAATTATAGTAATGGACCCTTCATTTCTTTTTAAGAAATGGAGTGGATCCTTACTCTAAAATTATGTAGGAAACATTCCCTTGTCCTCTTGAAGCGCATGCAGCCCATAAAGAAATTGAGGTGGATGATGAAGATGAAGGTGATGATTCAGTTTGGTTGATCAGGTGAAGTGTAATGTTGATGCAGGTTTTAATAATAATGCTGTTACAACTAACAGAGGTTGGTGCTTTCGGGATCATCTGGGTAGATTTATCAGAGCTGGTTCTGCATGGGATTTAGGCTGTTATTCGGTCATTGAAGCCGAAGCCATCGCGTTGAAGGAAGCTATCCAGGATGCTATCTCCCTTCAGTTTTCCCATATTACCTTTGAAAGTGATTGTCAATTTGTTGTCAATTCTATCTACTCTAAGCATGTTGGTCATTCTGAGTTTAGTTTTATTATTAAGTCTATTCGGAACATCTTATATCTATTTCCGAACTTTGAGGTAAAGTTCATTAAGCGCCAAGCGAATTCGGTTGCCCATAAGTTAGCGAAGGCGGCCAATTCTTGGTCTAGGCGTAATATCCTTAATATGGTACCTCCTTGTATTTTTCAATGTTTGATGAATGAAAGTTGTTAAGTATGTCAAAAAAAAAAAAATTAGAGGCAATTATGATTGACATTAATGAGCCTTTGAACCAATTGCAGTCACATTCAAGGAAAAGAACAATGAATGTAGTAATGTAGAGAAAAAGTGGGGGCAAATGTTAATGAGGGTATGGGGCAATTAAATGCTCTGAATCAATTTCGAGGAACGGAGAATTTCATATTTCAAAAAGTTCAAAGTTCAAATTTCAAAATTTCAAAGGATTAAATGGAAGAATTTTTCCTCTCCTCCCCTAAATTATAATGCTTCCCTATATTTTTATATTGTTAAAAATGTCTTTTCCATTATTTCCTTATCTAAAAATTATATTTGATCAAAAATATTTACATTAGAGAAACGGTAAAAAATCAAAATTTCAAAAGTTAAAACAAAATATTCGTTAAGAAAAATTTTGGAAAACGATAGAAACTGTATAATTTTATTGCATATTTCAAAAATGATACGAGTTTTTACCCGGTTTTTTGAATAATTCATTTTTTTTCTCGATAGAAACTGTATAATTATATTGCATATTCACAAGAAATTTGGTATTTTGGGGATTCTTTATTGAATTTCTGAAAATTTCAGTAAATATTTACCGAATTTTTCTTTAAAAAATCGATATTTTTGGAGACTCATATTGCGTAACGATTTTTTTGAAAAAATTCGTGAAACAGATTTTTAGTCTAGTGTTGAAAAACCTGGTAGTTTATAATGCTTTATTTATACGACCAAGATCTTGATGGTTCCCCTGCAGATTTTACATAGTTTTTCACCATTGATGTTGTATATTTTACTTCCATGTTTTGATTATAACTTGTTCATTATTTAATAGATTTCGGTATCTTTGACATTGACTATTTATTATGTTTATGTTGTAAATGATATATATTTCTCTCTCGAGCTGACGTGCTAGCATGGTCACAGTCCATTGGTAAACAACATGATATTGTTGTTGTTACTATTCATTATGATACCGCAAATCGGAATAAATAGAGGGAAAGTAAATTGATAATAGGTTGTGAGAGATGAAGAAACTACAAAAGGAATAATTCCTCTTAAGTTATGAATGTTAAATGTCCATTTATGTTAAGATCTGTGTTAATCGGTAGCAGTTGGAAGGTTATGGTTAGGTGTGGATTTCACAATCATAAACTAGCTAAGGACTTAGATGATCCTGACATCTTAGTTTGTTTAAAAGATTATGAAAGATAGTTTGTGAATGACATGACAAAATACAATATAGTTTCGATATACATAGTTATTGCTTTAAAAGATAGGGATCCAGAAAACCACACTAGTGTTACCCAGGTGTACAAGGCAAGATCTAGATACAAGACGAGCAAGAGAAGTCCATTGAGTGAAATACAGTGTTTGTTAAATCAAATACATGTATTGGACCAGAAACATTGACGATTTAGATATTGTTGTTGATATCTTTTGGAGGCATCGTGATTCAATGAAGTTGTTGAACATGTTTCATTTGATAATTTTTTTATTGTACATACAAAACAAACAGGTACTGCATTCCCCAATAATGTAAATTTTCATTTATTTGATTATGGATTGGAAGTTGTTGATTATTTATTGTACATAATAAATAAATAGGTATCGGTTACCACTATTTGAGATTGATGGTGTTACATCAAAGAAATTGACGTTTTCGGTTGCATTTGCCTATATGGAACATGAAAGGGAGGAAAAATTCACATGGGAACTAGAGAAACTGGAAGAGTTGTTCATATCTGAGAAGTTGCTACTAGAGGTTTTGGTGACGGACCGAGAACCGGTGTTGATGAATGTCATGGAAGTTTTGTTCCCAAACTCAACTCATCAGTTGTGTTTGTTCAATATTTCAAAAAATGTTAGTATAAAGTGTAAGGAGCATGTCGAATCTCATAGGAAAGAGAATGTTATGGATGTATGGAACAACATCATGTATTCGAATAGGAGTCTGAGTTTGTACTTGAAGCATTTTGTGGTAGTATGTGTTGATATCCCTTTATTTGTTCAGTATGTGCACGAGACATGGTTGACACCCTATAAAGAAAGGCCTGTTGTTGCATGGACTAATTGAGTCACTCATTTAGGGAACACGAAAACGAATAAGTACATCGATGTGACTTTGAATATGGTTACATTACTAATTATCAAATAATGACATTATTTTCTATTTATGTTTGTTAGGGTTGAGTCTGCTCACTGGAGACTAAAAAACATGTTGACTACCAGTCAGGGAGATTTATGGAGAAGTTAGGATGGTGTGAATACTATGTTTAAGTTACACCTAGGTTCAGAGTATCATTTCAAAAAAGTGTTGCGAACAATGAGCATTGGTATAACTCTATTTTACTCAAGACTACACGTCTTCATGTCAAGACAATCTATACAGGATGTTCGAAAGGGTAAAATTTGTTGGTTATGACAAGGATATATGTGGTTGCTACATTAGAACAACACATGGATTATCTTATGCGTGTCAATTTTATGGTTTTCATGAGTTTTGGAAGAAATTATACATTGAAGAGTCTGAGGTCACTGAAGAAGATGGTAGAACATAGTTGGAATTAGAAGAAGAATGTGAAGAGTTGAATAGGTATTTCAGTACATTAGATATTGTTGTGTATAGGTTTGATGACAAAAAATTGGGAGCTAACACATCCTTCCACAACTTCCATGTGTTCACCACCAATGAAGTACAAGCCAAAGAGTGAAATTAAGAAGAGTATAAAGGGTCAAAAGAGTGATGTTCATCGTGATCCTTTCTAGTGGGAGTATGCTGAGGGCTCACAGGAAAGTCAAACTACAAAGAGATCATGTACAAAACCAATTGCAGGTCTACCGTCTAGCTAGTCTTCAAAGCTTCTTTACTTGTCTCAATTTCCTGTTTTTTTACATCAGTACGTTGATGATATTGTTGATCTAGGTCAAGATGGAAATTATAGTTTTCGTGGTATTGCAGCTTTACTTGGATGGGACGAAGAGTCTTGGACTATGATTTTGTTAAAAATGTAAAAAAAAACTTAAAGATTTTTCAAAACTCTCCACTTCCTACCGAATTTTTCAAATATTCGAGAAATTTGATTTGTACCAGATTTTTCAAAATTTTCAGTACGCGTTATAGGTTATCGTATTTTTTAAAACACCTGGTATACATGTACCAGATGTTAGAACAAGATTTGTTCTGATCAAATATCTTAGTTTTGATGATAACAATAATATGAATTTTGCTTAAGATAATATGGTACTCTAATCCAATGCAATTTCCTTTTCAGGAAATATATAAAGAGTATGCATAATTCAGCGCTCAGAAGCTTTGTCTCAAAGGGTTCAGCATGCAACATCAGAACATGGTCTGGCAAGACATCAGAAGATGGTCGAAGCAGAATCAGAACATGGGTCTATGGAAGCATCAGAAGAACATGAGATCAGAAGCACTGAAGTTCTGATGGTATCACGCACAGAAGCACTTCAAGGTCAGAAGATCAGAAGATGCTTTGCACCAAGCTGTTTGACTCTGATGATATTCAAACGTTGTATTCACAAACATCGGATCAGAAGGAAGTACAAGTGGCAAGCTACGCTGACTGACAAAAGGAACGTTAAAAGCTATTAAAGGCAACGTCAGTAGACACAGCGTGAACAAGGCTCGAGGTAGTTGACAAAAGCGTATAACATTAAATGCGATGCTGTACGGAACACGCAAAGCATTAAATGCACTCAACGGTCATCTTCTCCGACGCCTATAAATATGAAGTTCTGATGAGAAGCAAGGTTAACGATTCTGAACAAAAACAACTCATATTAACTTGCTGAAACTCTGTTCTATTCAAAGCTCAGAATCTTCATCTTCATCAAAGCTCACTACATTGCTGTTGTAATATATTAGTGAGATTAAGCTTAAACGTTAAGAGAAATATCACAGTTTGTGATTATAGCTTTTAAGAAGTGTCGCACGCTCGCGAAAAATGAACAGAGTCGCCACCAATATATTTATCCCATAAGGGAAAGGAATATCAGAAAACCTAACAAAGGAAGGAACAGGGTCTTGCGACCAGAGAATCAAGGTACGGGAGTCGGTTACGCAAGGGGAAGGTGCTAGCACCCCTCACGCCCATCGTACTCGATGGTATCCACCTATGTTTGTTTCTATCTAAAGGGTGTATACTATGTCTATGTCTAAATGCGAAATGAATGCAAAATGTAGGGAAAATAAAGAATTGTACTCGCACGGGCCCTACCCCGCTGCCTACGTATCCTTTTCAGGAATCAGAGTTACCGTAGCTCGGCTAAAGATTTTCTGTTTGTTTTTGTGTTTTTTAGTTGGGCGGCGTTAACGCTCACGCTCTTGCATAAGGGATCGCCTAGGATGCAATGGAGCGGAGATAACTTGCCCTTAAGAAAGAAGAAAAAGAGAGATTGGTTTGTGTCTTTTAGGGTGATTCCATGATGACAAAACCCACTACAAGGTCTCGCATCACTTCCTCACTTTGTTTTAAATCTGACCATTTATTAGTGTTTTATGTGTTTTTGGTTGGTGTTTTTTATGGGGATTTTAATTTGTGACTTAGATCATACCAAAAGAGTCTTTTGTTTGTTTTTGAATATTTAGAGAACGCACATCGAGGCCTACGCCACAATCGTTTCTCTAAATAACGGTTAAGAAATACCTCGAGGCTTCACACCTCAATCATTTCTTCTCCGCTAAATAGGAAATACAAAAAGGAGTTCTTTTGTGAATATTTAGAGAATGCACATCGAGGCCTACACCACGATCGTTTCTCTAAATAACGGTTAAGAAATACATCGAGGCTTCACACCTCAATCATTTCTTCTCCGCTAAGTAGGAAAGAACATACACCGAGGCCTACGCCTCAATCATTTCTTTCCTACCATGAACTAAAGCAACGGTATGATCTTCATCGATTTTTATTAAGTATTTTAAAGGTTGAAAAGGAAAAGAATGCAAAAAGGGGAACTAGTCCTATTTCTCTACATCTATGTTATCATGGTTTCTACCTAAGGTTAGGAATGAAAGACACATGAAAAATAAAGCAAAGAGTAGAATATATGAAAATAGCATAAGAGCATGAAAAGGAACAAGTAGAAATATAGCACAAAAGTGAATTAAAAGTACTATTATTTTTATGGGTTTTTGAGTGTCAACAATTACCTAAAAATCTAACAAATTTTAATGGTGACCATTTATTCTTTTATCAAAAACTAACGAAGAGAATTGATTTTTATATGTCATTTTTACTCCCTAAAATCTAACAAAAGTAAGTGATTTTTATCATGTTTTTATTATCTAAAGAATAGAACAAAACTATGTCAAAAATACTAAATTCTAAGAAGAAAAATATATGATCAGGGGGGGTGAGAATGGAATATTGTGGCGCGGTTAACAATTGGGGCGCAGGGCCCAGGTGAACAGGCCCAAAGGGAATTTTTGTTGCTTACAGCATCATGGGCCAATAGGGGGTGTGAATAGCAACTTCGTGGAAGAGGCCCAAGAAGCTTGTGATCCATGGGTTCAGAATTGGGATCAGAACTCAATTAATCATAGTTTAAGCCCTATGTTAATATCCATTTACACTAATTAACTCAAATTAATTTGATTAACTACATTATTACATTCCTAATTAACTAAATTGAATCAAATAACGTAAAAGGGGTTAGGGTTAGTACTTGTGGCCTTTGGACTTTTTCCGTGAAGCTTCTTCTTCCCCTTCTTGCGAGCAGCGGCGGCAACCGGAAGTGGCTTCTTCTCCGTTCAGAAATTCATCGCGCCGCCATAGTGTCACTCTCACTACTTCGTCCCGCTCTAATTCTCTCTCTGATGCCACCGCGACTCCTACCAACCTCTCGTTCAATCTCTCTCGCGACCACACATCTTTCTCGATCTCATCGTCGCGTTTCAGCCGGAGAAACGCACAACGCTCTTCGGATCGAGACTCAGGTATGTATACGATTCACTTTTCTTCTCTTGCTTCTGTTTGCTGGGAATTTCTTCTCTTTTCCTTCGAATCTGATTACGTTTCATGTATGGCGATGAGACTGTGAGGCGGTTATTATCCGTGATTGATGAGTATCACCGTGTTATTGATTCCACAGGTATACCTTGAAGATGATGAAGATTGATTGAAGGGAGAGATTGCAGCGGTGATGACGATGTTGAATTCGGAAGATTGGAGAGTCGAAGGTGATGGAGGAGACGAATGGAGGAGAAGGTTGTAGAGATGGTGAGTGAGAGAGAGTGAGAAGAAGATGAAGATGGTCTTATATAGAGGTGATGGAGATCGATTTTGTTCAGGTTCAGGTTCTCAGGTGAGTTTCTCTTTGATTTCCCTCTGAATTTCTGTTAGCAATAATTCTGTTATGAGGTGGTTATCAGTTAGTTTTCTGTTGGTGAGTTGGGTGTGAAAAAAAAAAATTAGTTTGGTTGTTGGAATTTGTTATGAAAGTTAGTTATGTTAGTTGGAGATTATACTAGGTTGTTAGAGGTTAGAAGTTCTGTTACAAAGTTGGTTAGAGGGTGGTTATGACAGTTAGCTGATTGGTAAATGCTGTTAGGAATCGGTTGTAGAGTGAAATGAAGAATGTGAATTTGGTTTATGTGACTGGTTTTTATTCTGATGTTTGAATGGACTGTGCTTTTGAACTCTTGTATGTTTGCAGGTTGTGATTTTGGTTTTCTTTTAGGAATTGCTGCTGACTGTGTGCATTTGGGAGCTGCTGTTTGCTGTTAGGTTAGAGTTGAATGGTGGTAGATTTTTGTTTATATGCAGGGTTGGAATTATGGTGCAGCAAGGTCCTTTATAGTTTATTGAAACTGGTTTACGTGGATGTGTTTAGGACTGGTTCAAAAACGGTGTGTTTGTTCAAGTGGCTTTTCATGGTTGAATCAACTTGGTTTTGAGGCTTGCTTATTTATCCTGTTTTTTGTTTTGAACAGGTGTAGGGGTCAAGGGTGGACTTTTGTGTATGATGTTGGTTATCACGACTTGCCGTAAGCGAAGTTTTGAAGAGACAATGGAGCATTTGAAGAAGACTTGAAACATTTTCTTTTTTTGTAGCTCTTTTCGTAACAGTCTGATATATTCGCATCTTGTTGTAATAAAGCAGTATAGGATCTTGTAACTTTGTAATAAGCCGAATTTCTTTTGTACCCTTTGACTCATTGTAATGGATTGTGACTTTGGCTCGAAATGTAATGGATTTGAGTTGGAATTCTTTTACTTATACTTGAACTTTGAATGAAGCTTCACCTTTTGCTGTAATCTCTTGTAATATGCGGATCAAACGAAATTTGAAGCTTGGTATTGACTTGTAATTATGATACCAACTAACAAACATTTCCCTCCATTTTAAATTTGAATTTTTGAATTTTGTATTTTTGAGACTGGATGAATTGAATGCTTTGAATTTGGAAGCCTCGCGTTCATGTCTTATAATTTTGAATCATGATAAACTTTTGTCTCCTCTTTTAACCCGAGTTCCAAGAAATTATCATCTTAATCCAATCAGACTTGTACATTAAGAACTCGATGAATATTTCACAGTAGTGAATCCAATTTCAATTCGATTTTCAATTTTCACTTGTGTCAAAAACAACAATCAAACACCTCAATAACAATGAACCCACAACTCCATACTTTTGCACCATGACAACGTCTTTCCTCAGTTGATGTCCTTCATATAACCATAATGCCTTAGGATCCCTTTTTTATGAAGACAAGGATTGGAGCACAGGAGGACACCTTGACATAAGATCCAATTACCCTTTGCTGGTGAACCTTGTAATTTGATAAATAAAAACTCCATGAATCGAACCCTAATTCCATGATCCAAGCTCAAAGAACAACCAGGTGAATAACGTTTATCTCAAGCAGGAGCCTTAACCAATAGAACCCTAATCCACTAGGAGACCTCTGATCCATTGTCTCAAATTATTGGTTAGTTATGCATGAAGTGTTAGATGGCCTAATGGAGGTATGTACATGAGATTATGAAATGCATAAGCCTAAGCCAGATAAAAGTTAAAGGGGTAGGACAAATTTGGGGTATGACAGCTGCCCCTATTTAATCGTCTTAAACCTGAAGGTGAGATTGGCGTTAGCCTTTCGAACATTCGAGGTAGAAGAAGATTAAATATCAAGACCTGAAATTTGTCCTGAAAAGATGGTGTAAGTGTTATCCTTATTTTTCCTTTTGTTTTGATATCTGCTGGGGAAAGAGCATTTTGTTTTTGTTTTTTCTGGTGGAAATATTTACAGTGAACAATGGATTTGGATGGAGATAGCTTATAACGTGGTAGCGGTGCCGACACGGGGTTTTCAAAGAGAATGGTTGTATGAAACAATGACCGACAGGAAAAAGATCTCGTACGATCTATGACTCAACATCGACTCGACATCAGGAGAGGACCTAAGCACGATCTTCAGGACTGAAAGAATAAGATCTTTTACGATCTATGACTCAACATCGACTCGACATCGGGAGAAGACCTAAGCATGATCTTCAGGACTGAAAGAATAAGATCTTTTACGATTTATGACTCAACATCGACTCGACATCAGGAAAGGATCTCGTACAATCTTCAAGACTGAAAGAATAAGATCTTTTACGATCTATGACTCAACATCGACTCAACATCGGGAGAAGACCTAAGCATGATCTTCAGGACTGAAAGAATAAGATCTCTTACGATTTATGACTCAACATCGACTCGACACCAGGAGAAGACCTAAGCATGATCTTCAGGACTGAAAGAATAAGATCTTTTACGATCTATGACTCAACATCGACTCGACACCAGGAGAAGACCTAAGCATGATCTTCAGGACTGAAAGAATAAGATCTTTTACGATCTATGACTCAACATCGACTCGACACCAGGAGAAGACCTAAGCATGATCTTCAGGACTGAAAGAATAAGATCTTTTACGATCTATGACTCAACATCGACTCAACATCAGGAAAGGATCTCGTACGATCTTCAGGACTGAAAGAATAAGATCTTTTACGATCTATGACTCAACATCGACTCAACATCAGGAAAGGATCTCGTACGATCTTCAGGACTGAAAGAATAAGATCTTTTACGATCTATGACTCAACATCGACTCGACATCAGGAAAGGATCTCGTACGATCTTCAGGACTGAAAGAAATAAGATCTTTTACGATTTATGACTCAGCATCGACTCAACATCAGGAGAAGACCTAAGCATGATCTTCAGGACTGAAAGAATAAGATCTCTTACGATCTATGACTCAACATCGACTCGACACCAGGAGAAGACCTAAGCATGATCTTCAGGACTGAAAGAATAAGATCTCTTACGATCTATGACTCAACATCGACTCAACATCGGGAGAAAAGAAAGACATTGTGTCAGACACTCATCAGAGATTGAAGATACCTCGCCTCGGCACCGTGGTTGGAAGAGATTTGAAATGTAGTAGCAGATATCAATCAGAATTTGTAAGGACAACTTTTCATGTGGGGGATGTATCATCGTCTTGATTGAGGGACGATTTGTATTATCTGGCTTATGCTTTGTATGCATGTTTGAATTTTTATGGCGTAATGATCCACTGTAATGGATATGCTACGCTTTCGAGAATGCAATGTTATATGCAGTGAATGCTATATGCAAAGTGCCAAATAAAGGCATTAATGAGGTAAACACCAGGGAGAATCCCCTTAGTGTTAAGGACCATGTGGAGGTGCCAATAGATATGGGACTTTGATTTGTAAGATGCACCTTCTTTGGCTTGAAGAATAATTTCTGACTTCTCACCATGAGCCACTGCTTGGAGTATTTTCAGCCTGAGGAGATTCCCTCGATTCACCATGTTGGGAATGAGAAATCCAGATAAGGAGCCTTGATTAGGGAAGTAGGACAACTCCTAGGAGAAATAAACTCCTATGCTTGAGGAATGGAACAAACTCTCGGGAGAAATAAACTCCATGCTTGGGGGGAGACCAAGATTCTAGGAGAAATAAACTCCTATGGTCATGGAGCGACAAAAACTCAGAATTGTGCCCCAAGCTTCGTGACTTATGGAGGAATTCGCCCCAAGTATCCTTGGAGAGATTTGTCGAATCTCGACGTAACTACCCCAGATTGGTTGAATTTGAGAGAGATTCCTCGACTTGATTGCCCCAGATTGATCAAAGCTTGAAGAGATTTATCGACATGATTGCCCCAGATATACTAAATTTGAGAGGTCCAATCTCGACTCAATTGCCCCTGATTAGGTACATCTTGTTAGAGTCCTCAAGCTTTCTTTGTTTTGAAGTCAAACAAACGTGGAAACAACTTTACCACGCTCAACGGAGTCTTCAAACTCTTCCCCTCAGAGTAATCAAAGAACACATCAACTGTTCATGCCCAACGAAGTTCTTTGGATAACTTGCCCCTTGATGGTCAATCATTTGAAAAGATTGGATTTTACTCCTCGGAGTTCTCAAGTCTCTTGTACCTTGACATGATCAAGTTACTCACTGATTCTCATCCTTGAAATTTCTTTGATGTTTAAGCAGATGTTTGTATGCAAAAGAATGTTAATTCTAGGAATGATGATTCTAATGCAAAGCCTATGTTAGTCTTGAAGTTGTAAAACCTGTTTATGAAATGAGGTTGCAACCTCTTGTGACCGAATCACTAGTTGACACAACCTCGATTTTTACATATGGAAGATAAAGCAAGCATACGATACCAACATGGATATGAGTCTCGCTTCATTGGGAGTCAGTTAAAAGCTATCTCTTCGGGGTGCGCTTTCAAGATAAACCCTACTTCAATTAGGACTTTTGAGGGTTGTAACTTGGCCGGGTTCGCGGTTTTTAGAAAACAAAGGATTTTTAGGCTCAAAATTATTTGTACCCACCCCCTTCGTGATGTTCTCCGTTCCTATGTTCAGTTAGCTCGACACGAGTGTTCATCCCTCACAAGGAATTTTTGAGATGGTTGAAGAATCAATGAGGTTCTTTGGACGTGGCAGTCACTTCATCTTGCATTTTTGGTGTCTGATCACACGACTTTGTTCTTTTAATGAGGATCTTTATTTTGTAATCCTTGTTTTTCGCTTCTGCTTTCCCTAACTTTTGCCTGGACAAATTCTCTTGAATTTTATTTTGGAGTCCAGCGGGATGCCCTAACTTTTGCCTAAGTCGCTTATTTCAAGTTTTTGACTTAGCGGGCTCTTTTTTTTTTTTAATTCTTCTTTTTTGAACAAGTCGTGTGATGTTGCGTTGCTCTCGATTTGTTTGAAATATTGTGACTGCCTCATTCTCTGATTGATGAGGGATAACCATTGTGGCATCGTCCTCTTTTGACCTCTTGATAGGATAAGGATAACCATTAAGGTTTTGACATTCCTCAACCTTTTGGAGGATAACCATTGTTGTATCCTTAGATTCATACCTTTTTGGCGAGTTCTGAACACTCGATCAAGTTAAATGAACACTACCCTGCCCCAAGGTTAAAATAAGGGTTTTTTATGATTAGAAAAGAAACTCCTTCTTCAAGGCTCAAAGGGGTTAACGAAGGTCTATCTCCCTTATATCTCCGGTGTTTGGGGATTTGAAACAATGCCTGCACATCCTCAGTAGGGTTTTTACTCGAAAACACATGATTAGAGATTTTTCATTTTTATTTTTCATCATTCTCCCTCAGCTTTTTGCATAAGCAAGCAATTAGTAAAGTTGGTATCGTAATGCCAAAAACATTTTATGAGTGATAACGAATGGATTACTTCAAGACAAACATAAACAATGTATTATGATTTTCATTCAGAAATTAACAAGTTTTTACATGCTATTGATGCTTAAACACACAAATGAAAAATTACAATGAGAATGCAGTAAGAAACTAAATGAGTGTCGTTGTTGAGGAAACTTGACTCCGTCTGGACTTGTTGAGCTTGGATACTTTCTGCAGTTCCTTCCAAATACTTCAGATTACCTCAAAAGAGAACTCCAACAAAGTCACCCATGAGTTGCAAACTTTTGCCTTGCTTTAGGGATTCGAGCAATGCGAGTGATGCAATGCTCAAGATAAGAGTACGTCTTGCTTATCCCTCGTGCGGGAGCCCCAAACATAGTTGCTAGAGTGGTAATCGCCATCACAAATGGAAGTACCTTGCATGGTCATTAAATTCAAGAGAGCTACTTGTGGTGAAGAAGGCCCAAAACACGAATCTTAACCAATTGGAATTCCTACAAACAAATGAGCACAAGGCAATATAATCACATCAATTTTTTCCTCATGTTCTTCTTGTCTCTGTTAACTAGCAAGGCCACTGAGAAGGAGATCCTAAGAATAGGCAACTGGTATATGAAGTAGAACCTTGAGAATGAGAAGCATCGTGAAGAACACTCTTGATTATCACATGGAAGGAGATCCTTACGAAGTCACCCAGGAATTCGCAATGCTTTTAGGGATTCGAGCAATGCGAATAGTGCAATGCTCAAGATAAAAGTGCGTCTTGCTTATCCCTCGTGCGGGAGCCCCAAGCATATTCATTGAAGAAGTATTTGCTATCAAACATGGAGGAACCTTGCGTGGTCATCAAACTTAGAGAAGTTATCCGTTGTAAGGAAAGACCAAAACACCAACTGAAACACCAACCTCCACGGATACAACTGAGCATAAGAACCTTGAGAATGAGAGATGCTTCTACAAAACATTCTTGATTTCTTTTTTTTTTGGAAAAGATTATGACGAAGTTGCTCGAGATTTTGTGGTGCTTTTATTATTATCATACCAACCAACTCAGACAAGGAAGTAGTCTTCAACAAAATAGGGAATACTGAAGTGAGAATACGGAAATGAAATGATGATTGCCAATGTTGAGGAGCCTTGACTCCATTTGGGCTTATTCTTCTTTTTTTTTTTTTGTGATACTTTCTGGAATACGGGAGTTCACTTATGCATGAACTCTTCGTTTTATGCACAGGCCATTTGGAGTGAATGATATTACTTCGGAGTCAATGAGATCTTGGACTTTGTGTTTCAAAATATTACAATCCTCAGTTGAATGTCCAGATGTCCCAGAATGGTACTCACACCTTACATTTAAGTCATATCCTTGAGGAATTGGTATTGGAGGGGGCTTAAACTCCCTTAGTTGGACCAAAGAATCCTTGAGAAAATGAGAAAGCAGCTGACTATAGGTCATAGGAATTGGGTCAATCCTTCTTAGTGGTCTCCTTGGCATTTGTGGACCCTGCTGATGGCAATGATTCCAGTACCCATTCTGTTCAGGTGTCTTCCTCTTTTGATCTGGCTGTGAAACAAATGGAGACTGATGAGGTGGGAAACCTGGAACCCAAGATGGTGCATTATGCTTCTGATTTGAAGTAGATCTGACATAGAAGTATGAGTCAACCTTTTCTTCTACCGCAGTTGGAACCCCATTTCCTTGGACAAACATACCCTCGGGGGTGAACAAAATCACTTTTGAATCAATGAGATCTTGAATTTGCTGCTTCAGCGCCCTACAATTCTCAATATCATGACCAGGTGCCCCAGAATGGAACTCACATCGAGCATTGGCATCAAAGGTGGGGGGAAGCTTTTCAGGCGTAGCCAATTCTCGTAGCTCAATCAACTGAAGTTCTAGCAGGCGAGGAAGTAACTGAGCATAAGGCATCGGGACCGGATTGATAAGCCTCTGAGGTATCTTGGGCTTTTTCCCACACATTTGGTCTCCTTGATTCATTCTAGGGGCATGAACATTTTGACGTGAAGGCAATGGCACTTGAAATTGAGGGAGAGCTCCCTGAGGCATCCCATGAGTGAAAAGAGATCCTATTGGGGAGAAGGAATCAACAACTTCTGTTGCAGCAACAGGAACAACATCACCTTCCTTCCTTAATACCGTCTTCAGAACTTCCATGACCAAGCTCAATTGAGTCTTCAACTGGCTATTTTCCTCCTTTAGTGCATCCTGATTATGGGCCAAGTCTTGCATCTCCAACATAAGATGACCCATTTGTTCCCTCATCTCATCCATTTCCTCAAGGAGTTGTTCCATAGTTGATCTTGGAGTTGTGGCGGTGAGAAGTCAAATATGTTGTTGATCTTGGAATCTGAATAGAAATGGTCCCATAAGTCTTTGAAAGAACCATGAAATGCATGATAATATGAATGCATGTTTCATTTATGAGAGATCCTAAAGTCTTTTCATACACTTTCATTCTTCTTTTTGGAATTAAAGCTTCTTCTTTTTTTTTTTGTATAGAATATCTTTTCTTTTCTTTTTTGCTTTTCTATTTCCTTTTCTTTTACATACCTTTTCTTTTCTTTTCTTTTCTCTTTTTTTTTGGAAATAGATTTTAGGATCTTTCATAAATGGAGTGGACAAAGCAATGATGTTATGTAATGCAAAAGCATGGGATCAACGGTCCATATAATCTTAGTAACCACTGTACAATCCTCTGAATAACTGATACAGGTCAAATGTCACAGGATCAAAGGTCCGACACCTTTTTGAATACCAGGAAGACCAATAGTCACCAACAGTACCTGTCATGTATATCCCTCCCCACTCACAGGTGAATCTAGGTCAGGGTAGGTCAAAAAAAGCCAACAGAGGATTGAAAGTAGGCGTAATCATACGATATTGCCTCTTTCAACCAAGCTCTGTCCGTGGATACATGATCGGATCAATCAGACATACGTCTTCTGTCCGTCATGGCCACTCTATTCCTAGTTCCTAAGGTATCACTCATGGCCTGGGTATTGGGCCTTTTACCTCATAAAACATCCCACCCAACCTGCAAAACAGAACAGAAGACCCCAAGGAACACAGAATATAATCCATATGCATGATGTGCAAACAGAAATAAACATGCAAGCAGAAAAGTAAACATGCAAACATATATACAAGGTATAGACATAAAAACAAATAAACACCCAGTAAATAAACAAACAAACGCAGGCTAGGATCGACTCGCTATGGATGGACCAGCAACAGGTCTAGCAACATCCCCAGCAGAGTCGCCAGCTGTCGCACGCTCGCGAAAAATGAACAGAGTCGCCACCAATATATTTATCCCATAAGGGAAAGGAATATCAGAAAACCTAACAAAGGAAGGAACAGGGTCTTGCGACCAGAGAATCAAGGTACGGGAGTCGGTTACGCAAGGGGAAGGTGCTAGCACCCCTCACGCCCATCGTACTCGATGGTATCCACCTATGTTTGTTTCTATCTAAAGGGTGTATACTATGTCTATGTCTAAATGCGAAATGAATGCAAAATGTAGGGAAAATAAAGAATTGTACTCGCACGGGCCCTACCCCGCTGCCTACGTATCCTTTTCAGGAATCAGAGTTACCGTAGCTCGGCTAAAGATTTTCTGTTTGTTTTTGTGTTTTTTAGTTGGGCGGCGTTAACGCTCACGCTCTTGCATAAGGGATCGCCTAGGATGCAATGGAGCGGAGATAACTTGCCCTTAAGAAAGAAGAAAAAGAGAGATTGGTTTGTGTCTTTTAGGGTGATTCCATGATGACAAAACCCACTACAAGGTCTCGCATCACTTCCTCACTTTGTTTTAAATCTGACCATTTATTAGTGTTTTATGTGTTTTTGGTTGGTGTTTTTTATGGGGATTTTAATTTGTGACTTAGATCATACCAAAAGAGTCTTTTGTTTGTTTTTGAATATTTAGAGAACGCACATCGAGGCCTACGCCACAATCGTTTCTCTAAATAACGGTTAAGAAATACCTCGAGGCTTCACACCTCAATCATTTCTTCTCCGCTAAATAGGAAATACAAAAAGGAGTTCTTTTGTGAATATTTAGAGAATGCACATCGAGGCCTACACCACGATCGTTTCTCTAAATAACGGTTAAGAAATACATCGAGGCTTCACACCTCAATCATTTCTTCTCCGCTAAGTAGGAAAGAACATACACCGAGGCCTACGCCTCAATCATTTCTTTCCTACCATGAACTAAAGCAACGGTATGATCTTCATCGATTTTTATTAAGTATTTTAAAGGTTGAAAAGGAAAAGAATGCAAAAAGGGGAACTAGTCCTATTTCTCTACATCTATGTTATCATGGTTTCTACCTAAGGTTAGGAATGAAAGACACATGAAAAATAAAGCAAAGAGTAGAATATATGAAAATAGCATAAGAGCATGAAAAGGAACAAGTAGAAATATAGCACAAAAGTGAATTAAAAGTACTATTATTTTTATGGGTTTTTGAGTGTCAACAATTACCTAAAAATCTAACAAATTTTAATGGTGACCATTTATTCTTTTATCAAAAACTAACGAAGAGAATTGATTTTTATATGTCATTTTTACTCCCTAAAATCTAACAAAAGTAAGTGATTTTTATCATGTTTTTATTATCTAAAGAATAGAACAAAACTATGTCAAAAATACTAAATTCTAAGAAGAAAAATATATGATCAGGGGGGGTGAGAATGGAATATTGTGGCGCGGTTAACAATTGGGGCGCAGGGCCCAGGTGAACAGGCCCAAAGGGAATTTTTGTTGCTTACAGCATCATGGGCCAATAGGGGGTGTGAATAGCAACTTCGTGGAAGAGGCCCAAGAAGCTTGTGATCCATGGGTTCAGAATTGGGATCAGAACTCAATTAATCATAGTTTAAGCCCTATGTTAATATCCATTTACACTAATTAACTCAAATTAATTTGATTAACTACATTATTACATTCCTAATTAACTAAATTGAATCAAATAACGTAAAAGGGGTTAGGGTTAGTACTTGTGGCCTTTGGACTTTTTCCGTGAAGCTTCTTCTTCCCCTTCTTGCGAGCAGCGGCGGCAACCGGAAGTGGCTTCTTCTCCGTTCAGAAATTCATCGCGCCGCCATAGTGTCACTCTCACTACTTCGTCCCGCTCTAATTCTCTCTCTGATGCCACCGCGACTCCTACCAACCTCTCGTTCAATCTCTCTCGCGACCACACATCTTTCTCGATCTCATCGTCGCGTTTCAGCCGGAGAAACGCACAACGCTCTTCGGATCGAGACTCAGGTATGTATACGATTCACTTTTCTTCTCTTGCTTCTGTTTGCTGGGAATTTCTTCTCTTTTCCTTCGAATCTGATTACGTTTCATGTATGGCGATGAGACTGTGAGGCGGTTATTATCCGTGATTGATGAGTATCACCGTGTTATTGATTCCACAGGTATACCTTGAAGATGATGAAGATTGATTGAAGGGAGAGATTGCAGCGGTGATGACGATGTTGAATTCGGAAGATTGGAGAGTCGAAGGTGATGGAGGAGACGAATGGAGGAGAAGGTTGTAGAGATGGTGAGTGAGAGAGAGTGAGAAGAAGATGAAGATGGTCTTATATAGAGGTGATGGAGATCGATTTTGTTCAGGTTCAGGTTCTCAGGTGAGTTTCTCTTTGATTTCCCTCTGAATTTCTGTTAGCAATAATTCTGTTATGAGGTGGTTATCAGTTAGTTTTCTGTTGGTGAGTTGGGTGTGAAAAAAAAAAATTAGTTTGGTTGTTGGAATTTGTTATGAAAGTTAGTTATGTTAGTTGGAGATTATACTAGGTTGTTAGAGGTTAGAAGTTCTGTTACAAAGTTGGTTAGAGGGTGGTTATGACAGTTAGCTGATTGGTAAATGCTGTTAGGAATCGGTTGTAGAGTGAAATGAAGAATGTGAATTTGGTTTATGTGACTGGTTTTTATTCTGATGTTTGAATGGACTGTGCTTTTGAACTCTTGTATGTTTGCAGGTTGTGATTTTGGTTTTCTTTTAGGAATTGCTGCTGACTGTGTGCATTTGGGAGCTGCTGTTTGCTGTTAGGTTAGAGTTGAATGGTGGTAGATTTTTGTTTATATGCAGGGTTGGAATTATGGTGCAGCAAGGTCCTTTATAGTTTATTGAAACTGGTTTACGTGGATGTGTTTAGGACTGGTTCAAAAACGGTGTGTTTGTTCAAGTGGCTTTTCATGGTTGAATCAACTTGGTTTTGAGGCTTGCTTATTTATCCTGTTTTTTGTTTTGAACAGGTGTAGGGGTCAAGGGTGGACTTTTGTGTATGATGTTGGTTATCACGACTTGCCGTAAGCGAAGTTTTGAAGAGACAATGGAGCATTTGAAGAAGACTTGAAACATTTTCTTTTTTTGTAGCTCTTTTCGTAACAGTCTGATATATTCGCATCTTGTTGTAATAAAGCAGTATAGGATCTTGTAACTTTGTAATAAGCCGAATTTCTTTTGTACCCTTTGACTCATTGTAATGGATTGTGACTTTGGCTCGAAATGTAATGGATTTGAGTTGGAATTCTTTTACTTATACTTGAACTTTGAATGAAGCTTCACCTTTTGCTGTAATCTCTTGTAATATGCGGATCAAACGAAATTTGAAGCTTGGTATTGACTTGTAATTATGATACCAACTAACAAACATTTCCCTCCATTTTAAATTTGAATTTTTGAATTTTGTATTTTTGAGACTGGATGAATTGAATGCTTTGAATTTGGAAGCCTCGCGTTCATGTCTTATAATTTTGAATCATGATAAACTTTTGTCTCCTCTTTTAACCCGAGTTCCAAGAAATTATCATCTTAATCCAATCAGACTTGTACATTAAGAACTCGATGAATATTTCACAGTAGTGAATCCAATTTCAATTCGATTTTCAATTTTCACTTGTGTCAAAAACAACAATCAAACACCTCAATAACAATGAACCCACAACTCCATACTTTTGCACCATGACAACGTCTTTCCTCAGTTGATGTCCTTCATATAACCATAATGCCTTAGGATCCCTTTTTTATGAAGACAAGGATTGGAGCACAGGAGGACACCTTGACATAAGATCCAATTACCCTTTGCTGGTGAACCTTGTAATTTGATAAATAAAAACTCCATGAATCGAACCCTAATTCCATGATCCAAGCTCAAAGAACAACCAGGTGAATAACGTTTATCTCAAGCAGGAGCCTTAACCAATAGAACCCTAATCCACTAGGAGACCTCTGATCCATTGTCTCAAATTATTGGTTAGTTATGCATGAAGTGTTAGATGGCCTAATGGAGGTATGTACATGAGATTATGAAATGCATAAGCCTAAGCCAGATAAAAGTTAAAGGGGTAGGACAAATTTGGGGTATGACAAGAAGCAATTGTAATACTCTTAGAATTGATTACATTAAGTTGTAAGGAACTAGAGTGATCGTGTGGATCAGAATACTCTAGGAAGTCTTAGAGGGTATCTAAGCAGGTTGTAACTAGAGTGATCGTGTGGATCAGAATACTCTAGAAAGTCTTAGAGGGTATCTAAGCAGTTGTTCCTGGAGTGATCAGTGTGTGATCAGAAGACTCTGGAAGACTTAGTTGCTGACTAAGTGGAGAACCATTGTAATCCGTGCGATTAGTGGATTAAATCCTCAGTTGAGGTAAATCATCTCTGCGGGGGTGGACTGGAGTAGTTTAGTTACCAACGAACCAGGATAAAAATAACTGTGCAATTTATTTTTATCTGTCAAGTTTTTTAAAGCTACACTTATTCAAACCCCCCCTTTCTAAGTGTTTTTCTATCCTTCAATTGGCATCAGAGCGCCGGTTCTAAGGTGCAAGCACTTAACCGTGTTTAGAAAAGATTCAGGAAGAGAAAAACGCTTCAGTAAAAGATGGCTGATGAAACTGCAAAGTCTACATCTACATCTGGCTCTGCTGAGCAACACAACGGTAACAATGGTTATACTAGACCGCCGGTATTTGATGGTGAAAACTTTGAATACTGGAAAGATAAACTGGAAAGTTACTTTCTTGGTCTAGATGGTGTTCTATGGGATCTTCTGATGGATGGTTACAAACATCCAGTAAATGCCAGTGGCGTAAAGCTGACAAGGCAAGAAATGAGTGATGATCAGAAGAAGCTTTTCAGGAATCATCATAAATGCAGAACTGTTTTGCTGAAAGCTATCTCTCATGCTGAGTATGAGAAGATATCTAACAGGGAAACGGCCTATGACATATATGAGTCCTTGAAAATGACTCATGAAGGAAATGCTCATGTCAAGGAGACTAAAGCTCTCGCTTTAATCCAGAAGTATGAAGCCTTCAAGATGGAGGATGATGAAGACATTCAAAAGATGTTTTCAAGATTTCAAACTCTTACTGCTGGATTAAGAGTTCTTGACAAGGGATACACAAAGGCTGATCACGTAAAGAAGATCATCAGAAGCTTACCCAGAAGATGGGGTCCTATGGTGACTGCATTTAAGATTGCGAAGAATCTAAATGAAGTCTCTTTGGAAGAGCTGATCAGTGCCCTGAGGAGTCATGAAATTGAACTGGATGCAAACGAGCCTCAAAAGAAAGGTAAGTCTATTGCATTAAAATCCAATATCATGAAATGCACTAACGCTTTTCAGGCTAGAGAAGAAGATCCTGAAGAATCAGAATCTGAAGAAGAAGATGAACTGTCCTTGATCTCCAGAAGGCTAAATCAACTCTGGAAGAACAAGCAAAGGAAGTTCAGAGGCGTCAGAAGTTCAAAGAAATTTGAACGTGGAGAATCTTCTGATGACAGAAGATTTGACAAGAAGAAGGTCATGTGCTATGAATGCAATGAGCCTGGACACTTCAAGAATGAATGTCCAAAACTTCAGAAGGAAAATCCCAAGAAGAAGTTTCATAAGAAGAAAGGTCTTATAGCAACCTGGGATGAGTCAGAAGATGATTCAGACTCTGAAGATGAGCAGGCTAACTGTGCGCTGATGGCGACAGAAGATGACGGATCAGAATCTACATCAGAATCAGATTTTGAAGAGGTATTTTCTGAACTTACTAGAGATGAGTTAGTTTCCGGTCTAACAGAACTTCTGGAATTCAAGTCTCAGATTAGTCTCAAATACAAAAAGCTGAAAAAGCTATTTGAATTTGAAACAAAGAAGCTTGAGTTGGAAAATTCTGAATTAAAAGAAAAACTTTTAAAATTATCCAATAATGTTGGATCTCCTTCTGATTCAGAGAAATCCACTCCTAGTCTAAACCATATTCTGAAAGAATATGATTTAAGTTTCAGGAAGTTCTTATCTACAAGTATTGGCAGAAGTCAGCTAGCTTCTATGATATATGCTGTGTCTGGAAACAAAAGAGTCGGCATTGGTTTTGAGGGTGAAACCCCATACAAACTTGAACCTGTTGATGAAATGAAATTCACATACAAGCCATTGTATGATCAGTTCAAGTATGGCCACTCCCATGATATTAGGCACACTTCACATGCTCAAAGTTTTCACAAAACACACACCAAAAAGCATGTGACACAACCTAGGAAATATCATGAAACTCACATTAAAAATTATCATGCTGTTCCTCCTATTGCTTACAATGTTAAACCCAAGTTCAATCAGAACTTGAGAAAATCTAACAAGAAAGGACCCAAGAAAATGTGGGTACCTAAGGATAAGATTATTCCTATTGCAGATATCCTTGGCTGCAAAAAGGACAAAGCACAACATGTCGTGGTACCTGGACTCTGGATGCTCACGACACATGACAGGAAGAAGGTCTATGTTCCAAGACCTGGTGCTTAAGTCTGGAGGAGAAGTCAAGTTTGGAGGAGATCAGAAGGGCAAGATAATTGGCTCTGGAACTATAAAGTTTGGTAACTCTCCTTCCATTTCTAATGTACTTCTTGTAGAAGGATTAACACATAACCTCTTATCTATCAGTCAATTGAGTGACAATGGTTATGATATAATCTTTAATCAAAAGTCTTGCAAGGCTGTAAATCAGAAGGATGGCTCAATCCTATTTACAGGCAAGAGGAAGAACAACATTTATAAGACAGATCTGCAAGATCTTATGAGTCAGAAGGTGACTTGTCTTATGTCTGTTTCTGAAGAGCAGTGGGTCTGGCACAGAAGATTAGGTCATGCTAGTTTGAGAAAGATTTCTCAGATTAACAAACTGGATCTTGTCAGAGGACTCCCTAATCTGAAATTCAAATCAGATGCTCTTTGTGAAGCATGTCAGAAGGGCGAGTTCTCCAAACCTGCATTCAAGTCCAAGAATGTTGTTTCTACCTCAAGGCCATTAGAACTCTTGCACATTGATCTGTTTGGCCCAGTCAAAACAGCATCTGTCAGAGGGAAGAAATATGGATTAGTCATCGTAGATGATTATAGCCGCTGGACGTGGGTAAAATTCTTGAAACACAAGGATGAGTCTCATTCAGTGTTCTTTGATTTCTGCATTCAGATTCAATCTGAAAAAGAGTGTAAAATCTTAAAGGTCAGAAGTGATCATGGTGGTGAATTTGAGAACAGATCCTTTGAAGAATTCTTCAAAGAAAATGGTATTGCCCATGATTTCTCTTGTCCTAGAACTCCACAGCAAAATGGAGTTGTAGAACGAAAGAATAGGACTCTGCAAGAAATGGCCAGAACCATGATCAATGAAACCAATATGGCTAAGCATTTCTGGGCAGAAGCAATAAACACTGCATGCTATATTCATAATAGAATCTCTATCAGACCTATTCTAAATAAGACTCCTTATGAATTGTGGAAGAATAAAAAGCCCAACATTTCATATTTCCATCCTTTTGGATGTGTATGCTTTATTCTGAACACTAAAGATCATCTTGGTAAGTTTGATTCCAAAGCACAAAAATGTTTCCTTCTTGGATATTCTGAACGCTCAAAAGGCTACAGAGTATACAATACTGAAACATTGATTGTGGAAGAATCAATCAATATCAGGTTTGATGATAAGCTTGGTTCTGAAAAACCAAAGCAGTTTGATAATTTTGCAGATTGTGATATTGATATATCAGAAGTTGTTGAGCCAAGAAGCAATGCATCAGAAGCAGAGCTTCTCAGAAGCAAAGAATCTGAAGATCAAGTATCAGCTTCTCTGGTGAATCTAAGCATTTATGAAGAACCATCTGTCAGAAGATCATCCAGACTCATCTCTGGTCATTCAGAAGATGTCATTCTTGGAAAGAAGGATGATCCAATCAGAACAAGAGCATTCCTTAAGAACAATGCAGACTGTCAATTAGGTCTTGTATCTTTGATCGAGCCAACTTCTGTTGATCATGCTCTAGAAGATCCAGACTGGATAATTGCTATGCAAGAAGAACTGAATCAGTTTACAAGGAATGATGTTTGGGATCTTGTTCCTAGACCAGATGGATTCAATATAATCGGTACAAAATGGGTCTTCAGAAACAAGCTCAGTGAGAAAGGTGAAGTGGTAAGGAACAAAGCCAGACTGGTGGCTCAGGGTTATAGTCAGCAAGAAGGGATTGACTATACAGAAACCTTTGCACCAGTGGCCAGGTTAGAATCTATTCGTCTATTAATTTCATTTGCCACTCAACATAACATCACTCTCTATCAGATGGATGTTAAGAGTGCCTTCTTAAATGGTTATATAGATGAAGAAGTTTATGTCCATCAACCTCCTGGTTTTGAAGACTCTATGTCTCCTAATCATGTTTTTAAACTAAAGAAATCGTTGTATGGATTGAAACAAGCTCCCAGAGCTTGGTATGAACGCTTAAGTTCTTTCCTTCTGGATAATGGTTTCACTAGAGGAAAAGTGGACACTACTCTCTTTTGTAAAACCTTTAAAAGGGATATTTTAATTTGTCAAATATATGTAGATGATATTATTTTTGGAACATCTAATGCTACACTTGGAAAGGAGTTTGCTGAGTCTATGCAGGCTGAGTTTGAAATGAGCATGATGGGAGAACTCAAGTATTTCCTTGGAATACAAATAAATCAAACATCAGAAGGAACGTATGTTCACCAAACCAAGTATGTGAAGGAACTTCTGAAGAAGTTTAATCTTCTAGACTGCAAAGAAGCCAAAACTCCTATGCATCCAACATGCATCCTAGGTAAGGATGAGGTAAGTAAGAAGGTAGATCAGAAGTTATACAGAGGTATGATTGGATCTCTTCTATATTTGACTGCTTCTAGACCTGACATTCTGTTCAGTGTTTGTTTGTGTGCTAGATTCCAATCAGATCCTAGAGAATCTCATTTAACTGCTGTTAAGAGAATTCTAAGGTATCTGAAAGGTACTACTAATGTTGGCTTAGTTTACAGAAAATCTAAAGAATACAACTTAGTAGGATTCTGCGATGCTGACTATGCTGGAGACAGAATTGAAAGAAAGAGTACTTCAGGAAGTTGCCAATTTCTTGGAAGTCATTTGATCTCCTGGTATAGCAAGAAGCAAGCAACTATTGCTCTATCAACAACAGAAGCAGAATATGTTGCTGCTGCTGGTTGCAGTACACAGATGCTCTGGATGAAGAGTCAGTTAGAAGATTATCAGATATATGAGAGTAACATTCCTATATTCTGTGATAATACTTCTGCTATATGTTTATCTAAGAATCCTATTCTTCATTCAAAGGCTAAACATATTGAGATTAAACATCATTTCATAAGGGACTATGTTCAGAAGGGTGTTATATCTTTAAACTTTGTGGATACAGACCATCAATGGGCTGATATCTTTACAAAACCCCTGGCTGAAGATAGGTTTAAGTTCATTCTGAAGAACATCAGTATGGATTTATGCCCAGAATGAGAAGATGAGAAGTTCTTACGTATGAGTATCTTCTGAAATGAATGTGGATTTTTTTTTTAATCAGAAGTTCTGATTGAAATCTTTTAGAAATTATGATTCGGTTATTACTAACGTTTCATTGTCTAAGTTGATTCAGAACCTCTTTTAAAGCAAAACAGCTGTAACGTTTTATCTCGGGATGGTAAACCTGTCGTTACTGTTCATGGATAAGCGCGCGTGCAGTTGAAGGGACGCCGACCATAGGTAACTGTGCTAGTCACCTCATTTGTCTTTATTATCTCTCCTCATGTCACGTAACATTAAATGCTATCCATCATTTGTTTCATTTTATTTTGCTTTTAAAAATTCTTCAAACGCTTCTCCTTCCCTCTTATATTTTCTCTATTACACTCTGTCTTTGTTTTCCTTCTCTATCTTTTTGCATTCATATCAAACCCTAGCTGTTCATTATCTGCAAATCCATCATGAACTCTTCATCAAGCCCAGGAAACCATGAAAATGATCAAAACAAAAAGAGAAAAGCTGTTGAAACATCTTCTTCCAAACCCAAAAAGATAAAGATCACCTATGACCCTCTCAAGGTGAATCCATTCGAAGCAAAGTTATCTGGAAACTATTCTAGACGTGTGTTTCAACCCCCTGGTGAAAGCCCTCCATCATCTCCATCTTCTTCCTCATCTTTTTACCTTCAAGACTCAACTTCCTCCTCATCTAACCTTTCCTCTCCCTCAACCCATTCCAAAGAAATCTCTTCATTTTCACCTGCTGAGAATGTTGTCTCTGATAAAGATTGTGGAAGATCTGCATCAGAATCAAGTCTCCCTGACCCCTCGCCTGGAAGCCCAAGAAGCAGTCAAAGATGCGTTTCACTCCTTCATGGCAAGGAAAACTGCAACTAATGACAGGGTTCAAGACATGCTGGCACAGATTTTGTCTTAGCTAGGGTCTTAGTCTTTGGTCTTAGTAGTTTTCTTTCCTTGTTGCATCTGCTTGTTAAACATCTTCTCATGTAATATCTTTTGATTATCAATGGAAAGTTTCTTTGTTTTTACATTCCAGTGATTTTATTTGTCGTTTTATTCATCTGGATCTTTTGAAATATTCTTTTTGATGTTATGACAAAAAGGGGGAGAAGATAAATGATAAATGATTTGATTAATCTATCAGTTGCTGGGTAAAGCTCCCACACATTTACTAACACGAACTGCAAGTTCTATATGGTTTAAGTGTTTTGCAGGTATAAAGAAGTGAAGAGAATCTTCAAAGCAAACACAAGAAGCAAAACCATAAGAAGTGTTATTCTGTAAAAAGAATAAGCTCATGGAAACTGAAGCAAGCTGAGTGCTGTCAAGCTTCAGAAATCAGAAGCAAGAAAGAAGAATAAATCAGAAGCACTGATAATAGAATTTGATCCATATTTGTCTATTTGCTCTGACAAAATTCTATTTGCTCTGATACATTATTTTAGCCTATATGGCTCTGATACATATCATGTGTTCTAATATACATTTTATGTTCTGACTCGTTCATGCTGACTTTTGTCGTTTAGTTTTTGTTCTGTAACATTTCAGGATGTAGAGATGCTCTGATGATGCTCTGGTACATTCAACAATGTTCTGATACAAATCTAGCATGAAGTGATGTTGGTAGAAATTCAAAGCTCTGAAGCTATCCGAGGGAAGCAGAAATCAGAAGCTGTGAATATTCTAAAGATCCAGAAAACTCAAGTTCTGAAGCTGTCCTAAATGGAAGCAGAAATCAGAAGCTGTGAATGTTCTGAAGATCAAAGAAATTCAAGTTCTGAAGCTGTCCTAAATGGAAGCAGAAAACAGAAGCTGTGAATGTTCTGAAGATCAAAGAAATTCAAGTTCTGAAGCTGTCCTAGATGGAAGCAGGAATCAGAAGCTGTGAGTGTTCTAGGGATCTAAAGAAATTCTAGTTCTGAAGCTGTCCAATGGAAGCAGAAGTCAAAAGCTATGAATTCTCTGAAGACAGAAGCTTATGTGATCGTCTCTACCGAAATAATCAGGGAAGTCTTTTATTAAAGTTCTTCGAGTATTTATTTCAGGGGGAGATTATTTATCTCAGGGGGAGATTGTTAATCTCAGGGGGAGACATATTCATATGCTTATGCTATAGCTGTGTAATTTGTCTTTTGCCGTCTGCTCTTTCTGATCGCAAATTCATATCATTTATATATGTTTTTGTCATCATCAAAAAGGGGGAGATTGTTAGAACAAGATTTGTTCTGATCAAATATCTTAGTTTTGATGATAACAATAATATGAATTTTGCTTAAGATAATATGGTACTCTAATCCAATGCAATTTCCTTTTCAGGAAATATATAAAGAGTATGCATAATTCAGCGCTCAAAAGCTTTGTCTCAAAGGGTTCAGCATGCAACATCAGAACATGGTCTGGCAAGACATCAGAAGATGGTCGAAGCAGAATCAGAACATGGGTCTATGGAAGCATCAGAAGAACATGAGATCAGAAGCACTGAAGTTCTGATGGTATCACGCACAGAAGCACTTCAAGGTCAGAAGATCAGAAGATGCTTTGCACCAAGCTGTTTGACTCTGATGATATTCAAACGTTGTATTCACAAACATCAGATCAGAAGGAAGTACAAGTGGCAAGCTACGCTGACTGACAAAAGGAACGTTAAAAGCTATTAAAGGCAACCTCAGTAGACACAGCGTGAACAAGGCTCGAGGTAGTTGACAAAAGCGTATAACATTAAATGCGATGCTGTACGGAACACGCAAAGCATTAAATGCACTCAACGGTCATCTTCTCCAACGCCTATAAATATGAAGTTCTGATGAGAAGCAAGGTTAACGATTCTGAACAAAAACAACTCATATTAACTTGCTGAAACTCTGTTCTATTCAAAGCTCAGAATCTTCATCTTCATCAAAGCTCACTACATTGCTGTTGTAATATATTAGTGAGATTAAGCTTAAACGTTAAGAGAAATATCATAGTTTGTGATTATAGCTTTTAAGAAGCAATTGTAATACTCTTAGAATTGATTACATTAAGTTGTAAGGAACTAGAGTGATCGTGTGGATCAGAATACTCTAGGAAGTCTTAGAGGGTATCTAAGCAGGTTGTAACTAGAGTGATCGTGTGGATCAGAATACTCTAGAAAGTCTTAGAGGGTATCTAAGCAGTTGTTCCTGGAGTGATCAGTGTGTGATCAGAAGACTCTGGAAGACTTAGTTGCTGACTAAGTGGAGAACCATTGTAATCCGTGCGATTAGTGGATTAAATCCTCAGTTGAGGTAAATCATCTCTGCGGGGGTGGACTGGAGTAGTTTAGTTAACAACGAACCAGGATAAAAATAACTGTGCAATTTATTTTTATCTGTCAAGTTTTTTAAAGCTACACTTATTCAAACCCCCCCCCCCCTTTCTAAGTGTTTTTCTATCCTTCACCAGATATTTGAAAAATCAAGTATTTCTTCATACATTTACCACAAAATTATGCTTTTTTTATAGGAAAATTTCGGTATTTCTCCATACAATTACCAGAAAATTATGCTTTTTACTAAAAAATTCCAAATAATCTAAAAAATCTAATTTTTTTGGCAAATATCTGGTCTTTCTTCATATTAACACAAAAAAAAAATCAGTACTGTGTAGGAAAATCGGGTACTTAAAGATATATTTTTTTAAACAAGAATTATCAAATAAGGACATAACGGTAAAAGCATTGCATACAGGAGGGTGTCATGTATAATTTGGGGGGTGGCAGTAAAAATTCTCATTAAATTGGGAGAATTTTGTTTTTTTGAATCAAAGAAGAATATATTAATTCAAAAAACAATTAGGTACAAGGCGGTCGCGCGGATCCAGGCCTTAACAAAGGAAAACAAATCAACCTTCTATAACATCAACTTTGCTATATGTTCTCTAAGTATTTTTCGGTTTCCAACCTCTATACACTATATTCTCTATAATTCTATCAGAAAAATAGTGGTATGCATATTCGTATCAAAGGTCACATCATTTCTATATAGCCAAATACCATATACAGCTTCTATAACTGCTAATTTCATAAGCCTTGCTTTCCAACCTTTTCTTTTTGTGTAGTCCATAACCTATTTACTTTCCTCAATCGTGAGCCACCTTCAACCAACTAAGAATATCCTTCCATGTGGCTTTAGATACCATGTAGTCAAAAAAATAAGTGGCTGATAGATTCATCTTCAGTTTGGCACAACCTGCATCCACTTTCATGAATCATTCCAAGACGCCTAAGTCTATCCTTAGTGGCCAACTTTCCATGACACACTAGCCAGAGGGTTAGCACTGCTCTAGGCCTAGTCTTGTTAACTTTGAACAAAAATCCCCAAGGCACACGATTATTATCATCAATCATTGCAACATACATATCCTTCATAGAGTATTTACTTTTGTTCAGCAAGTTATCCCAAGTTTGTTGGAACTGTCTGACCCACCCTCTTTTTATCACCTAAGAGCTATTATTCCCAGCTACAACATCCATCACATTCCTGCCTTTTAGATAATGCATATGAACCCACTTAACCCAAACTTCCTGCACAGACTCCACAAGCACTTCATCATGGTCACCTGGTTTCAAAATGACAGATTAATAATATTGAGACCTTCTTGTCTGATAGGGCTACAGACACTCTTCCAAGCCACTTGACTCTTTCTGCTTACTTCATGACTACCTGCCCAAATAAAGGCTCAAATAAAGGCTCTGCACACTACATCAATCTTCTTGATCACAAACTTTGGGTTTGGAACACTGTATCTAATATTGGGCTATGGCAAAAGAGATACTCTTAACTAGCTAGATTCTTCCAACATAGCTCAGACGCCTAAAAGTCCAATGTCAAATCCTTCCCACAATCTTATCAATAAGAGGTAAATAATATTTGATAGTGAGCTTCTTACTAGTTAGAGGTACCCCTAGGTATCTAATAGGTAATTGCTGTAACACCCCATATTTTCTAAATTTAATTTAATTGGAAATTAAATTACTATTTGGAATTATTCGGTATTTTGGTGGAATTATTTGGAAAGAATTATGAGATGGGCTATTGGGCCAAGTGTGGTGTTAGTAAAGAGGGGGGTGCTATGTTGGTAAAGCCCTTTACTAATTAAAATGTTATTTTCATAAAACATTTTGGAATTTGGGAAAAGAAAGAAGAAAGAACGTGAAAGAACAGAGGTTCTGGGGAACACGAAGAACCGAAGGAGAGCTGAAGATGGAGAGACCAAAGATTGAGCACTCTTGGCTAAGGTAAGGGGGACTCTCCGGTTACCATCTATTATTGTGTTATTGGATAATGATGTTGATTAGGGATGTTGTTGAGTCAATTGGGTTGTATGATAGATTTAGGGATTGGGATAGAATTGTATGATGTTTGATCCCTATGTTTGAATCCATGATATCTATGTTGTTATGATCTCAATTGATGTGTAATTGATGTATTACGAAGTGGTTTTTGTGTTGTTTGTGCATTCTAATTCTCCATGTTCGCACCGGTATGTGTTGGGGTGTTTGGGATATATGGAATGCTGTTTTTCTGCAGATTGGGGTTTTTTTAGAATCGCGGTTCGCGCCGCGTACAAAGAGGAGGCGCCGCGAACCTGAAGGTAGAGTTCAGTACGCGCCGCGAACAGGTGACCGCGCCGCGAAGGTGTTGTTCCGATTCGTCCCGCGCCGCGAATGTGTGATGGCGCCGCGTGCTGTGATGTTTTGTGATATTTTATGAAAGTTTAAAGAGGCATAACTTTCTAACCGTTGGTTCATTTGATGCGCCGTTTTGGGCTAACTGAACCTTATTAAACGATCTAAGTGATGATGATTTGATTGGTTTTAGAATGATGATAAAAATATGTTGCTATTCTTGATGATGATGATGATTGTAGCAAATATGTGCTTATTTATATATGATTATTGTTACATGTTTGTATTGGTGATGAGATTATGATATCCATTGGGTGATGTTGGTTTATAACATGTCGTAAATGAATACATGTTTTGTGATTATGTTGATGAGTTGTTATCAATTTATTACATGGTGTGTAATGATGATAGATGTAACAATGTATGACGATGGTAATGATTGATGATTGTGAATATTAATATGTTGTTAATATTAATATGTTGGTTATGGTGGCAATTAACATTACTATGATGTGTATGTTATTGTGATGATGTGGTGTATGTATGCGAATGATTGAATGATGCTTAAACATGTACATACTTGTTGTGACCTTATTGGTAAGAGGTGTTAAGCGATGTTAAGCATCGGAATGATGATGATGTATGAAGATGTAAGTATGTGTCATGTGTGCATTATTCATAAATCATTTGCATTGGAAGGCTAATTCCCATTGTGCGGAGATTAGCGGGAAGTCATCGTGTGCCCATGTGGGGTGTGAGCGATGAAGCAGTAGTCGTGTGCCCATGTGGGGTGTGAGCGAATAGAGGGCAGTATCGTGGAGAGAAGTCCTGTGAATATGATTCACGAATTTTGGTACCACATGCATAGTGTCAGTTCATACATATGCATACTTTTATAACATGATTGGATGTATTCCAGTGTTATAAATATTGATGATGTGTTGTTTGTGTGTTTTGTTGGATTAACGTCGAGTATGATTGTCTGCTTGAAAGATGTGTTCTGTTGATGTTTGTGTAAATGATAGATGTTCCTGATAATCTGAATATGATGAATTGGGTGAATAATATAACTATGATGTGTTGTTATTTAAGATGCAATAATATTTGTTAACTGTGATGAGACTCACCCTTACTTTGATGATTTCAGATTGGCGAGTAGCGGCTTTTGGCTCGGTGAGGATTAGCTCATGAGTCAGTTTGTTTAGTATAGCGTCGGTGTCGTGCTCTGATATTGTAACACTGGGGGAACGTTAGATTAGAGTTTTATGATGATACTCTATATGTTGTTGTATTAGATTATGTGGGATATTGCATAGATGATGTTATGCTTATCCGTATGATGAATTCTCCGCTGTGTAAACATGAGATGTTTGTGTATTATGACAGATTGTTCCTTAGTGAAAGCATGACAATGAATTTGTGATAATTTGTTTTTAATTAATTGTGACACCCTTGTTTTCATGTTTTACTCTGAATTATTTTATTAATTTCTACGGGGTTTAGAAGGGTGTTACAATAGTGGTATCAGAGCAGGTCGGTCCGTCCGGCCAGTTGTCGAGTCAGTAGAGTTACACGACGGTTGTATACTGTCGGTGTATTATTCCTTGGTATGCGACATGTGAGTGAATCACTGTCGGTACTTGGTTGTTTGTTGCAGGTGTTGGATTGAAACAAGTGGGGGAGAAGCTTCGCTTCTCGGTTATGTTTCAGTTGAAGAAGATTGATTCAGTAGGCTGTTGTTGGAAACAGTGCGAGCGTTGTCGGAGTTTGTTGTTTCCCGAGTTGAAGGTGACTTGGAATTAAGACTTCACTGGGAATTGAGTTGTGATGTGTCAGCTCTGCTGGTGTACTGCGAAGTTGTCAGTTGAGTAGCCTTGCGTCTCGGAAGAGGTTCAGTTACGAGTTTGCAAGGAGGATTGTTGTCGTGATGTTGCAGAAAGCGGACTTCGGCGGGGGAATGCGTCGCTTAAGTTATAAGGATGTTTGGAAGTGAAGAGATACGATGAGGGGCTGTTTGGAATGTGATCGAGTTGAAGAGAGTGAGTTTTGGAGTGAGATTTTCGTATGCAAAACGCAGGGAAATTGCTGAATAGCTGCGGAACTTCGAAAATTCATAACTGGAGTTCTGGACATCCGATTTGAGTTCCGTTTGGAGCGTCGGAAAGCTAACGAGATGAACTTTGCTATAAAAATAGTTGCAGCAGCTGTAACATATTTAATTGTGACAGGATGACGTTGGAAAGAAGTGAAGTTGCGGTTACTCTGGTTCTTATAACTAGACTTGTTTATTGGTACTGCACGGGATGTTAGTGTCAGTGTTGAACGGATTGAAGGAATAATTAGGAGGTTTGTTGAGGAGTAATTTTAAGAATTGAATTTACCAATTGAGGAGTTTTAGATACATCGTATAGAGTGTCGCTGCATGATGTCGGTGTTGGATTTTTGGACAACGATTGGAAAATTCATATCTTGAGTTCCGAGTGTCGGATTGATGTGCCGTTTGAACCTACGAAGAGGAGGGATTGTGTTTTAATTTATGGGAGAGTTATAAATACCGTAGAGTGACCCTATGAGGAAAGGTTCTGAAGTCGGTTATGGAAGCGTGAAACTTGTTGAATAAGAATGCTTACTACCGTGATTGTTGGAAACAAAATTGAGTGTAACATGTTGTTGATGAGATGTTCGGTAATAAGGATGGTTTGAGTGCCGATGAATTTTAGTGAAGATTGAATTAGTAGCAAAGATGGAATAAACTTTAGAACTCTTGGGATCGTATTTGTGATGGCAAAATAACAATAAGTATAAAAGAAGAATTGTAGGGAATTTCTAACATTTGTTGACGTGAGGAAGACTTTGTTGAGATTCCGAGTGGGATGATAATTGGACGTGAAGGATGTAATAGATTTGGATTAAAACCACGAGTTATGGATGTTGTCTTGGTCTTGCAGGTTAATTGTATGGTTCAAAATTCAAAGTGTTTTGCGATTATAAGAGTTGAAGTACCTCTTTGATCAGAAAGGGCTTAATATGAGGAAGTAGAGATGATTAGAGTATATTTTTTTAGGATTAGGATTCTGGTTTGAATTACCATCCTAATGAGGAAAATATTGTGCTATTGTGTTGCGTAAGAAGTCTTTAAATGTGTCGGTGCTAATGATGAATGAGTTGGATTTAATTGGACAATTTTGAGACTTGAATTGGTATGTGAAGATGATCCTAATAGTGTTAGATTGAGTATGCTAGAAGATGACTAGTGGTATTCTTAACGAGATTAGAGAAGGTCAGAAAGATGATGTTGAGTTGATCGATAGGTTGATTTTGAATTACCAAGGTAAAGGCGGTGAATTCGGAATCGACGAGAATAGTATAATGAGGTTGAGTGATTGGATTTGCGTAACTGATGTTATGAGCTTCTGAAGGATATCCTAGAAGGACACCGTAGTGAATTATTGGGCTATGACGATGTTAATGAGTTTGGGTGCAAACTCGGAAAATGGACACTATTATGTAGTAACGACGGTTTATGCTTAAATATGATTTTCAACTAATATTGACAAATTTAGGACTTGATCACCCTAAATCTCTTGTTGGTAGTAGATGAAATCATATAGAAGAGATAAGCTTGTTTTGTTACCTTAATGGTTTAAGATGTGATGGATACTGAGCCGTGAGAATAATCACTCACTATGTTGTGTGAACTTATGAAGAAGTGAATACGAAAGAGTACAATATGGTGGAGGATGACTTAAGACAGGTAATCAGAGTCGCGCAGCAAAAATTGTGATGAGGAGTAGTGTTATGAGTACTACTCGCGGGAAGTAAGGAATTAATATGTCGGAAGCCTACATAGAGAATATGTATTGAGCTATATGTTGGATTTAGAATTCAGTGGATGTAAGGATGTCGTGTCGGAGAATTATAACTCCTTTGAATAATTGCCGAGATGATGAATATGTTATTATGGTTGTGCGTAATTAACGAGTACGTATTCGGCGGAATTAAAACGAAGAGTTGATGCTATGTGACGTTGTGATATTTTTGTGTTGTTGTCAAGGGGTTATTGTAGATTCCAGATATAATGAGGAATTATACTCTATGAAGGGAGAAATTGATTTAATTCTTAGAAAAGAGCGAAACTCAAATCGAGTTGTTTTGTAAGAAATGGTGTATCGAGGATGACGAGCGTGATTATAATTACTTGTGTGTGCACTCATTCCGATGGTTGGAATGTTTAATAGATGAAGTAAATCAGGAATTTGGTTTTAAGTGCGAGTAAGTATTGATGAGTGGTGGATTAGTACCATGGATGGTAAAGAATGATCCTTGAAACGAAGGAGTAAAGAGAGTCGGAATCAGGTAAAACTCAGAAATCTATTTGGTATGGGTGATTGTGATGAGTAGTCAGAGTAGTGCGGAAAAAACGGAATGTAACGTGTTGGATAATTACTGGTGTGACTTAAGAGGAGTCAGATAATTGGAATTCAATGGTATAAGAATACGAGTATTGAGTTCCTGAAGGAAGTGGTTGATGAAAAATGTAAGTATTACATTATCACTTAGATGGAAAGGTGTGTCTAAGGTTGGTATGTTTGGTAGATGGAATGCATTACTGTAGTGTTGATCAGTGTGATCATACTATAAATTATGAAATTGTATTACTCGTTTGTTGAGCGTATTGTATAGGTTGTACCTATGTTCTGTTGTGCTAATCTTTTTGGAGATATAGCGGGTGGTATACTTTGGATAGTCAAAGGTGACATAAGAACTGGGATTTGAATGTGTGAAACATGCTTCCTGTTGGTTATGTCAGAAGGATTTTGAGGATGGACTGATGGTACTGTTAATTGGGAGCTGGAGAGTCAGGTGAAGGACTCTTATACGAGCTGGTTACTTGAGGTATGTTTTCGAGGACGAAAACTCTTTTAGTGGGGGAGAGTTGTAACACCCCATATTTTCTAAATTTAATTTAATTGGAAATTAAATTACTATTTGGAATTATTCGGTATTTTGGTGGAATTATTTGGAAAGAATTATGAGATGGGCTATTGGGCCAAGTGTGGTGTTAGTAAAGAGGGGGGTGCTATGTTGGTAAATCCCTTTACTAATTAAAATGTTATTTTCATAAAACATTTTGGAATTTGGGAAAAGAAAGAAGAAAGAACGTGAAAGAACAGAGGTTCTGGGGAACACGAAGAACCGAAGGAGAGCTGAAGATGGAGAGACCAAAGATTGAGCACTCTTGGCTAAGGTAAGGGGGGACTCTCCGGTTACCATCTATTATTGTGTTATTGGATAATGATGTTGATTAGGGATGTTGTTGAGTCAATTGGGTCGTATGATAGATTTAGGGATTGGGATAGAATTGTATGATGTTTGATCCCTATGTTTGAATCCATGATATCTATGTTGTTATGATCTCAATTGATGTGTAATTGATGTATTACGAAGTGGTTTTTGTGTTGTTTGTGCATTCTAATTCTCCATGTTCGCACCGGTATGTGTTGGGGTGTTTGGGATATATGGAATGCTGTTTTTCTGCAGATTGGGGTTTTTTTAGAATCGCGGTTCGCGCCGCGTACAAAGAGGAGGCGCCGCGAACCTGAAGGTAGAGTTCAGTACGCGCCGCGAACAGGTGACCGCGCCGCGAAGGCGTTGTTCCGATTCGTCCCGCGCCGCGAATGTGTGATGGCGCCGCGTGCTGTGATGTTTTGTGATATTTTATGAAAGTTTAAAGAGGCATAACTTTCTAACCGTTGGTTCATTTGATGCGCCGTTTTGGGCTAACTGAACCTTATTAAACGATCTAAGTGATGATGATTTGATTGGTTTTAGAATGATGATAAAAATATGTTGCTATTCTTGATGATGATGATGATTGTAGCAAATATGTGCTTATTTATATATGATTATTGTTACATGTTTGTATTGGTGATGAGATTATGATATCCATTGGGTGATGTTGGTTTATAACATGTCGTAAATGAATACATGTTTTGTGATTATGTTGATGAGTTGTTATCAATTTATTACATGGTGTGTAATGATGATAGATGTAACAATGTATGACGATGGTAATGATTGATGATTGTGAATATTAATATGTTGTTAATATTAATATGTTGGTTATGGTGGCAATTAACATTACTATGATGTGTATGTTATTGTGATGATGTGGTGTATGTATGCGAATGATTGAATGATGCTTAAACATGTACATACTTGTTGTGACCTTATTGGTAAGAGGTGTTAAGCGATGTTAAGCATCGGAATGATGATGATGTATGAAGATGTAAGTATGTGTCATGTGTGCATTATTCATAAATCATTTGCATTGGAAGGCTAATTCCCATTGTGCGGAGATTAGCGGGAAGTCATCGTGTGCCCATGTGGGGTGTGAGCGATGAAGCAGTAGTCGTGTGCCCATGTGGGGTGTGAGCGAATAGAGGGCAGTATCGTGGAGAGAAGTCCTGTGAATATGATTCACGAATTGTGGTACCACATGCATAGTGTCAGTTCATACATATGCATACTTTTATAACATGATTGGATGTATTCCAGTGTTATAAATATTGATGATGTGTTGTTTGTGTGTTTTGTTGGATTAACGTCGAGTATGATTGTCTGCTTGAAAGATGTGTTCTGTTGATGTTTGTGTAAATGATAGATGTTCCTGATAATCTGAATATGATGAATTGGGTGAATAATATAACTATGATGTGTTGTTATTTAAGATGCAATAATATTTGTTAACTGTGATGAGACTCACCCTTACTTTGATGATTTCAGATTGGCGAGTAGCGGCTTTTGGCTCGGTGAGGATTAGCTCATGAGTCAGTTTGTTTAGTATAGCGTCGGTGTCGTGCTCTGATATTGTAACACTGGGGGAACGTTAGATTAGAGTTTTATGATGATACTCTATATGTTGTTGTATTAGATTATGTGGGATATTGCATAGATGATGTTATGCTTATCCGTATGATGAATTCTCCGCTGTGTAAACATGAGATGTTTGTGTATTATGACAGATTGTTCCTTAGTGAAAGCATGACAATGAATTTGTGATAATTTGTTTTTAATTAATTGTGACACCCTTGTTTTCATGTTTTACTCTGAATTATTTTATTAATTTCTACGGGGTTTAGAAGGGTGTTACAATTGCCCCTCTTCAAAAGTGGTTACCTCTTTAAGCATCTTCTCAGTGTCATTAATTCCTCCAAAGTAAATTTTGCATTTACTTAGATTAACAATCAGACTTATAGAAATAGAAAAATTATGAACAGTTTCTAACATCATTTCAACAGACTTAAGATCACCTCTACAGAATAATAAAACGTCATAAGCAAAAGTAAGGTAAGTGAGAGCCAAATTTTCACATTTGGCATGATGATTATAATTGTGGTCCTTCTACATCTTGACAAACAATCTATTCATATGTTTCATCATATTAACAAAGAGCAAAGGGGATATAAGATCCTCTTGCCTTATCCCTCTACAAGCATGCATTGTATCAGAGATCTCACCATTGATATTAAACACATGGGACACAGAAGTTAGTGCAGACATAACCCAATTAGTAAACAAACTAGGCATCCCAATCAAGCTATCGTGATATTTTAGATAATTTTGTAAAATATGGTGCATCCAGCTATTGGCATGTAGTCTTTAACATACATGGCATTCTCACTTTTAGGTATCAGAGTAACATCAGTTTTATTAAAAGCCTTGTATATCCTACCCTTATTAAAAGCCTTGTATATCCTACCCTGTTCAAAGAATTTCATTATGGCTGCAATAACATCCTCCTTTATTATGTGAAGCTAGCCTTAAAAGAACTTCGCTTCATACGCATCAATTCCTCGGGCTTTCAAGTCACCAATGCCATGTAAAGTTGTCTCAATGTCCTTAACTTCAATACTTGGCTCACAAGGTATTCCCTCTGCTCCATGCTAATCTGACCGCACCTTCTCATAGCTTCAATATCAATGTGGGTGGCTATGATTAGCTGTTCTCATAAGGTTGCTATAAAAAGCAATAATCGCCTGTTCTATATCTTTTTCGAGAGGTAAGAATGGTGCCATCAGCTAAGAGGACTAGTACAATATACATTGTATGAGATAAGTTTAATATATTTGCTTATCTTTTGCTTTTCAATGTTATTTATTACTTATTAGTGGTTATTGGTTATTCTAAATAGGATACATAGAACTAAGAGGACTAGCACAATATACACAATCATTTCCTTCTAATGTAAGCTAAGATTATACACAATCATATGCTTCTTGATATGACAAAATGGCATAAAAACTAGGAGCAAAGTAGTGTGAGCTGCTTCAACTACCTTCACTGCACGTGAAATGGTTTCCTGGGTGTAGTAGATGTCCGATTTTCCATCGATTGCAACCTCTGTTTGAGATGAAAAACTTCGTACTGTATAGCAAACAAAGGGATGATGACAACGTGTTCAATAAGTCTAAGGAAGTTTGCTCAAAACATTGTAGCAACACAATCAGTACCTGTAGTTGGAATGCCCTATTTCTTTCTCCTGCAATAACTCCTCGTGTTGAATGCAACTCCTACAACAAATTTTCATCAGCCAATAATAACCATGCATATAAGTATCAGGGTGCTTCGAGCTCGATTAAATGATGTGTCATGTACCTTCTGCGTGTCATCTAAAACAGCCTTGAGGAAGGCCACGTCATGTTCAAGACGAACGTTGTCAGAGTGGACAATGTTTGACAAGTTGTTGGCCTCTTCTTGAGCCAATTCTAGACTTGCTAGCTTCTCTCTTAGTACTTCGGCCTCCTTCAGTGTATCGGCTAATTTTTTCTCCATTTCCTGTCTGCTTTTAAGAACAGATGCTAAGCTTTTCTCTGCAACTTCTCTGCTTGTCAGAGAAGCTGCCAGTTGACCCTCCAGCATTCCGTTTTTTCTTATTAGGGCCGCTATTTTACTTTCATAATATTGATAGATATTTGTAGAAGACAGTGACCCTGATTTATCATTCTCAGGAAAAGACACACTATCACTTTCTAGCGCATCATTTTCAAATACTTGGTTTTGTTGATTTGAATTCCCGGACAACAACACCTGTCCTTCAATATTAATCTTGGCTCCGCTAATGTTCATCAGTTTACCACGGTCATTTTCAATTGTTCTATGATCTGCCGCCTGAAATGTACCACAGGTTAAGAAGAACATTACGATATATGATTTAGAAACACATGGCAAACAAGTCCATTGAGTCGAGAAGTCCAACAAATGTTCCGAGATTAGAACACATGGCTGACATTAGTTTAAAAAAATGTACTTTACCTGAGGTATAAAACTTCCATCTGAGTTCCTGTCTATTTTGACATCTGCATTGTATTCTTCGTCGCGATCAAATTGCTTACGAAGGGAAACATTGGTTGAGTGGAAATTGGGATCAGCAGAATCGGAAAGAGATTTCCTTCCAGAACCATGTTCAACAGCAGAAGCTAGATTTTGTCTAGCTACGGAGTCAACTAAACGTTGGGAACAATGATTAAGTTGAGAAGCCAATCTAGTGGAAGATGAATGTTTTTCAAGCAGTATAGACGCAGGACCTTTACTCGGAGTTGAACGTCTTCTAAGTGCTGATTCATTCTTATCTAACTCCAACACTTCCACCTGATAGGTAAATAAGCAAAAGGTCAACTTCCATAAGAATGAACTAGAACATTAACTTCATGCTCTTTGCCAAACCTGATTTGACGGCTCTTTCTTGGATCCCCCAAATGCAACAAGATAGTCCTTTTCCTTGTATTGCACAAGTACCAAGCTGAAACCCTGGTATTTAAACAGATTTCATAATCATTGTAAAATCATAAACAAAGCAAGTTCATGACAGGTATCTAGTTATTGTCACAGATCAAGTTATATCTTAAGGTCAAAGTACCATTTTTCAATAAGAATTGTCTACTAAATATTATTAATAAAAAATCTATATCTATTTATTCAATAACTCAGGAAAAACAAAAATAGCACTAAATGAGGCAAGTAGGTGGTATGAGAAGAATGATAGACGCACCTTGTTAGTAGTGATAGAAGATGGAGGTGAAGTAATTGTCACAGACCATTCATTTTTCACAATATCAAAAATCAGAGTCTCTACATGTCCTGCAAAATTAAGGTGGGATATAGTAAACATGCATAGTCCATAGCGTAATTTATAAACGGCATCAACACTAAAGTAGAATCTACTTTAATAATATTTACTTCTCAACTAAATTTCAGCTAGATCATTTTGTGCCTTGGGAATTAAACTTCAAATGTATATAATATTAATAAAGCGGCAGTAATAATAATATGCTAATTTAGGCTAATAAATAAATCATCTCCCAGAAAATGAAGCAAAATAACAGAAGTTCACGTTACTAAAAGAAAACAAGTAGGTTTAAAATTATTAACGAATGCATTACGTTACATTACAAGACATACGCTTTTTCTTGCTTCCACCCCCTGTAATATACCATTTAGTACCACATAAGATGCCACAACAACCAGTTCTAGGTGATGGATGGAAACCTTTAACCTTTACTCTTGACCATGCCATCTGGAGAAACATAAATTATTATCAAATAAATATAGTAAACAAGTGTATTTAATCGAATAAACATCTCGGAGAAATCAAAAGGTTTCATAGCATGCTATTTGATAGCATATTATTATAAACATATTAGGGACCTACACCACTCACCGTTTCAAAGTCAAGTGAATATAAATCATTTAAGGTCTTGGATTTTGATGATCCTCCAAATATATAAAGAACTTTATCATCATAAAGAGCGGCTACATGGTTCAATCTTGGAGAAGGTGCTGTTCCTCTGCAATCAATATAGTATCAAAAGAAATGTAATGCTTGCAAAAGGTGATGACTATGAGAAGATAACCATATCTAAGTCCAACCTTTTCTTTTCAAAGTTTTTTTTCTGATTCAAATCACTTTCGTGATGATTTAAGAGCAGTTAATCACACCTAAGTCCAACCTTTTCTTTTCTAAGTTTTTTTCTGATTCAAATCACTTACGTGTAGTGAAGTGGAAGCCATGTCAACGACTTGAGATCAAACATATGTAGATCATTCAGTTTCCTCCTTTTTGCATCTTCACCCCCAAACAATATCAAATAAGAGCTTGCCCTAACAACACTGTGACCATTGCGAGCAACCTACCAAGAACAAACTCCACGGTAAATAGTGCCTAGCTATATGTATTAGTTTTCACAATGTATTATTACATATTTTAATGTTTTTCAGAAATTATTTATGCTCTTGACTTCCCAGTAACTTAACTAGTAACTAGTCAGAACAGAACTGTAAAACTATAAACATTAAATAAATGATTATAGTCGTACATTACTAATATTATTGAGAAAAATATTCCATACACATTATTACATTTCCTAGTGTTGGTTCTTTGTTTATATCAATAGAGACGAGACAACGATGCCCAGGAACAATTTATATTTTCTACCACTGAAAAGTACCAAAGCTACAAGCAAAAAATCCTACCGGTATGTCTCCCTTGGCCTCCATTAGGGACCAGCACTCACTTTCTATATCAAACGCCCATACTACAAACACCAAAACAATAATCAGAACAAGATCAAAGCGTGAAATATATTAAATGAGAAGAACACGAATTGAACCTGAAATTCTATCATTTCCAGGATCCGTTTTCCCTCCGATGAGAAGTGCCTTTTTACCATATGATACCTGGTTGAATATCATCAGGCGTAAGAGATTTGACTTGAGATCAGACATACTAAATATCATCTTTAAATCTAAAACAAGAAGATGAAGTATAAAAATATATAGAAATGCTCCCAATGCCGATCTTTTTCCTCATTGTCGAGTTCATAATTGCAACTTCGAACTACATTCCTGGTTGACTCACGTCGACCTTTGTACTAAAGAAAAATCTGTCACTTTCTTCTTATTTTCTCTTAGATAATTCTGTGTTCTTACGATTTTAATTAGTTTGAGGCTCCATAGTTTCTATATCATGCACATCAATAAGCAGAACATTGGTGGCGGCTCAAGTTCAGTGATGAATAGTGTTCTTAATTCACATAAAGCATTTTTTTGCATGAAAAATTTAATTGGATAAGCTTTACATTTTGATGCATGTTTTTCTGTGTTTTACACAATGCAACAATGGCAAAAGGGACAATGAAACAAGAAGATGAGAGCATTTTCAAAAACAACACTACACAGCAGAAGACAACTACAATGCCATTGCTGTGCAAATGTCACAAAATGGACATGCTTACCAAACAATGACCTCTGCATGCGGGAATCTTTAGCGGCAGACTACTCGGAGACAAGTAAAGCTTTGATGATGCCGTAGTCCACGAAAATGTGTCAAAATTCAGCACCTGAGAATGACAGTTACATAAAGGAACAAAATATATAATATAAATGTGGAAGATGATGATAGAAATTAGATTAGTCACACTACTATGTTGTTAGCAGCAATTGACTCATACCATACCTGAACATCATCTAACAATCCGGTAGCAGACTCGCCGCCAACCACTATGATCTTATTCCCAATGACAGCAGCAGCATGCTATTCAAAAATCACAACGAACAAACAACAATACAAACATTAACATTACTACAATTGAGAATTGATTCATTTATAACTAACTATCTAACAGTCATTACGTCCAACAATTAAAGAAAAGAATGGAAAAAAAGAGAGATATATATACAATACATTAAATCTAGGAGTAGGCTTATCCCCAGAAATCGACAACAAAACCCAATTCTCAGACCCACCAGAGCTACCACTACTGATATCGGCGCAAACATTTTCAATTTCATTATCATTTTCATGAGAATGACCACTTGAGCCGGTAACTGCATCCACATCTTCTTCTCCTCCATCTCCCTGAAATGAAATCAGGTCAAAACTCAAAACTATCACATTCCAAATTTCAATTCCGCAACAACAATAATAATAAATAGTGAGAAAGAAAGGTTAACTACATTGAGAATGGAATTTGCAATTCGTTTGGGATGCCTGACATGAACAGGACTTCTAGTTCCCTCAGAAAGCTGAACCTTCAACCTAACACAACACAACACACACATCAATGCATTATTACTACATTAATTACTTTCACATTGCAACTTCTACGAAAGAGAATGGGATCATCAGATTTAGAAATTATTACCTTCCGAGTTTGGTGCGTCTACGAGAGAACCCAAACATCTTCAAACCTGTTTCTTAGAGAAAGAAGCAAGCAAAGGGAATGAAGAAGATGAAGAAGAAGAAGAAGAGTAACTTTAAAACCCTAGAACATTCTAAAGTTCACAAGCAGAGTGTTGATTTTTTGTTGAAGAAAAAATAGTAGTACTAATAAATTAGGAACGGGAAAACGACATGGAAAGGTAAGTTTTGGTGATGAAAATTACTAGAGTGATTAGTTACTAAGCTAGTTCACTAATTAGCATAAGGTGGGAAAATGTAAAAGGTGAAATGGTGATGTAGTAATAGGAAAACACGGAAGAGAAGAGAGTGAGGATTCGAACGTTAGATACTGCGATGGAGTGATGGACTGGGTTGGTGTCAAGGTCAGGTCACTTTCTGAGTCCGTGTTTGCAGGGTTTTGTTTGTTACCGATACTGCTTTCTCTTTCAATTATTACCCCCACAAAATAAATGGTAGTAATTGTTTTACATAGACAAAATATATATATATAACTTAATAAAATATATCATAAATTTTAATGTCATATTTTTTATTTTTTAAAAACATTAATCCGTTTCACTCGTAATATAAAACCATGTGTAACCAAAAAGTATACAAAACCATGTTATTATAGATTAGAATTAGAAAGAGTTAGTAACAAAAATAAACCTTAGGTGTGTTTGGATTGGCGGTGGTCAGAATTGATTCTGAGATAATTGAGTTTGGTAGAATTGATTTTAACAGAATTGAGTTTAGAAGAATTGATTTATGTTTGGATACAATGATATAGAAGTGATTGTTATCGATTAATGTTGTTTGGATAGTTTTAACAAAATTGATTTTGAATGGTATAAATACCAAAATGGTAATGAATTCTAGTACAAATCAAAAAGAAAAGAAGTAATTGATGAAAATTAAAGAGGGTAAAGTAGGAAAATTTAAAAGAGTTGTAATAAATAATATATAATAAATGTAGAATTGATTCTACTAAACTCAAAAGCTAGGAATTGTAGCTTCTACTAGAATTGCTTTTGGAGGAGGGGAATTGATTTTAAAAAAGTATCCAAACAAAAAAAATCAATTTTCAAATTAAAGTGGATTAGAAGTGCTTTTGGGGTTTGTAGAAGCCAATCCAAACATGCACTTACTTTATTAATTTGAAATTGAAGGGGTTTATATGAAAAAGAGAAAAAGTTTGTATATGTGGGGTTTATGAACAAAAAGAGAAAAGGATTGTATTTGTGGGGTTTATTGCTTGCTTCGGGACTTGGACAACATGGACAGGGATGGACCATATCCTACGTCAATGTTTTGTTTGTGGGACCGAGAGACACAACAAAGGACAAAAGTAGAACTCTTCATGCACATAGGTATTAGGTGCTCTAATGCTCTATTATTAGGGCTGTCCTCACAAAAAAGAAAATGTATATCCCAACTAGTACTACTTGTACATGAATGATAGTGTCCTTGGTTTGCCGTTATGTTGGGGTGGAATGGGTATGTTTTTACTTTTTCAAAGTATGTTCTATTTTTATTTTTTTATAATTTCGGTTCATAAAAATAAAATAATTTATAAAATAATACATTTTGTTGTATTTTCGAATGGAAAGAATAAAATTTGAGAGGGGTATAAAATTGTTACCACCAAAATGGTATAGTTGCCTGCAACTGTCATTCTCTTCCACAGGCATCCTTCTCCGAATCTGTAGTAGTTGTACGTTAGTACTGCCGCTCCACAGTTGTACTCATGAATATGTGTTGTATCCGATAAGTACGTGAGGTAGACGACGTCTGTATACGATGAACTCGTGTCCACAAAGAGCTTAGTGTTTATCAAATATAGAAAGTATCATCTTAGCACTCGCTCTTTGTGTATATCCTCCTCCACCTCGTCACCATCAGTCTGATGTGCCGCAAGAAGCTCCTCATCATATCTCTGCTGCAAGAAGCTAAACCTGACATGGGCCCCACGAGTCCTTTCCACCTCATTAAGCGCCTCATCAGGATCAGCCTCCAGTTCAGCAATCAGCATATCCTGAGCTTCCTCCTTCGTCATCCTACCGTGACCAAGGAGGGTACCCCTGATAGGTAGATGCAGGAGGCATGCCACATCATCAAGAGTGATGGTAATCTCACCGTGAGGTAGATGAAACTAAGAAGTCTCTGGAGGAATGCCATAACGTTCAAAAACTCAATTTTTGTGGCTTGATCATACGTTTTACACATCAAACAACACCTACATTGTCTCTAAACTATATTTCTAAAACTATCTAATCATTTCTACACCTAAATAACGAATTCTAATTCGATTTTACAAATACTCTAAAATAACTCGAAATGTCGAAAACTTACCGATTAAATAGAGATTTGAACTTGATGGAATGTGTTGATACTTGATGTTGACAATGTAGGCCGAACTCGGGAGAAAAAAAATTTGAAGTTTGATATTTGGGGTTGAGAGTGTTTGAGAGTTGAGAGTTTGAAATTAGGAGAATGAGGGAGGGGAAAAATCTGGCGCGAGTTATAACGTCAAGCACTTCCGTAGATGCATTTACGGAAGTGCTCCGTATGTGCATCTATGGAACAAAACAACACTAAACAAAAAAGGGGTGCTTCCAGAGATGTATCTACAGAAGCTGGAGGAAATTTTTGTCAATTTGGTGGTGCGTGAGAGATACATGGGGTGGAATGAGAAATTGTCTTATAAAAAATGGTTTATTGTCCATTAATGATAAGTTTCTCAAGTGAAAGTATTATGTCTTATAAAATTGAAAGACTTTATATTTGAAAGATGTCTTTATCTGAAAATATATAATGATAGATTATTATAGGTTTATTATTGAATATAATTGATATATTGAAGGTGTAAACAATTTTTACACTATTAATATTAAATATTTATAAATATTTATTTTTTAAAATCACATCTAAAGTATAAGGTTAATCTAAAACTCGGAGGCAAGTAGGCTTACGGTCCAAGATCTCAAAAATATGAGACCTCAAAATCTTAATCTTGAAAGGTATAGATGAAAATCGCACACAACATCATGGAAAAGTAGTGTTATGCAAAACAAGACAGCGCAATACATTTTCTAACCTTCCCAAAGTCATGTCAGCCACAACATAAAAACCTACGCGCACATCGAGTAGTGCAACACTTTTTTCCAACAATGCAATTTTTCATTAATCCACATCCACTTTCTTTAAAGTTTTGGTTTTGTCATCGAAAACTAGTTTTCCCTCTTTAAATGGTTTCTAAACGGCGTCTCTTAAATACACACAAACATTAGTGTGATGGTTGTATTATGCATTTTATAATGTTTTCTTCGTTGAATTTTCTTTTGAGGGGAAATTGTATGGCCATCGTAAAGCAAAAAATTATTTAAGTCAAAGTCATGTATTTTTTATTAGTGATTGAGGTTTTTTTTAATTCGGAGACTTAAAATTCAAGCATTTATATAGTGGTTTTGGTTTTAGTTTGGCAGTGTTTATGCTTCCTTAACTTTATGCATTTGAGTCTTCTTCTAGGTTAACTAACACCACATAATGGTTTTCTTAGTGAACCTTTCTCTTTTTAGACTATATTTATCAAGGTTTAATTTATCTATTTTTTTAATATTTGTATCAGTATATTTGTAAAAGGATCTTAAGAGGCAATGTTGAGTTCATTAATCGGATGTTTATTGGATCAACTGCCTATTTATTAAACGCATCGCCCACTTGTTAAATGTATCACCCTTCTTTGGGTTAATTCGCCTAAGCGCGGGAAAGAGTGATGTGTCCTTCTCCTATAACGAAAAGGAAAAATTTCTAAGAAAGGTGCATCACGCTCCCCTAAATATTAGGAGAGAAAGTGCTCATTTCCAAAGCGATTGCGATACCTAAGGAGGCCTAAAATCCAACCCAATATGGTTATAAATATCACATCATCATGGTTGAAGGGAGGACAAAAAAGATACAAATACATAGCTTCTCAACCCATGTGAGCTAGCTCTCAATCTCACAACAACCTTATGTGAAGAAGATGCCCATCATCATCTTATCAATAGAAAAAAATATTGAAATCAAGTTTTCAAGATTGGTTAAGTTTTAATAATCAATGGATTAAAGATGGAGATTAAGGTCAATGGTAATCCATGTGTATATAAGCAGTAGGTGAAAATCTCTTCATCTAAGCCTCTAGCAGGTGCATATATTTGTGTTGAGTGAGAATATTGACACATATAGGTCTATAATAGGGGTTAAATAGACCTATATCCTAAAAGACAATTTAAAAACATTTAAGTCCCATAAACGGAATCAGAAATTTTAAGAGCGCGAAAGCAAAACACAATACTAGGAGAGTTTGAAAGCATCTCAATAAATTAAACCAAGTGAAAGAATACATGATATTACTAACAATATGATTGCTTCAAATGCAAGTCCATTACAAGACAACCATAGTCATTTTAAACAAAATGATTTAAAAAATCTTTACATAGATGTTCTTTCAAAACATAATTGGCTTCATAGTAATTCAATAAGATTGAGACACCATAGACCCAAGCTTATAGATTAAATCTCTATAAGCACAGTCTAACCTATATAGAATACAAACAATACAATAATGCACTAATGCAATATCAATATTAATGAATACTAAAAAATTAAAAGGAGATAAGGGAAGAAGAATAGATACACAGATATATAGTGTTTCAGTGTTCGCCATTTCTTTGCTTACTCCACTCTTCAATGGTGTTAACAACCACTGGAAAATAATCACGATCTTCCACTAATTTGATAAGTTTGATACAAGCATTTTGATTACAACGAACTATCACACGATAATCCCATATGTTGATGCAGTTTCTCAAACTACTAACAAAAACAAGACCTCTAAAGATCTTTATCCAATAACCTTACTATTTGTCGAGGCGGGAAAGTCGGAGATTAAGCTACTGATTAGCTTAACTAACAAATAAAGCAAGAGTCACTATCAAACTTTATTGTTTCTAAAGGAATGGGGAAAGATTGAATAAAAATCACAAAAGTCTTAAAACAAAACTAATAAAACAAAGAGAAAAGGGTACATGGGTTAGTTATGCAAGAGGAAGGTATTAGCACCCCTAAGGAGCCTTTTTGAGAATCTCTATTTAAAATAAAAAATTGTGTACAAAGAATGTTTTTGGTTTTTTAGTTATGCTCGGCAAGACGTCGCATCTTATGCTTACATACATTAATAGAGAAGTCAGAGCATTTGTTGTTCTTATCAAACGTAAACGTGATGGTTTGTTTTTAAATGAAGAGACACTTTGTCATCTCAGAAAAGAAAACTCAGTTAATCAACCTTGAACATGAGAACAAGTGGATTATTTGCATCACAAGTGAAAGAAGGGCTTCGACTCTAATAAAGATCAACGAGTATGCCACTAGCTCTTTCAAGTGGAAAAGAAACAACTATATCAATCAATATCAAGGGGATAGGGAATTACATATCGACTATGATGATTACTCATGCCTAATCTTTTGAAAATGATTTTAAAATGAGAAGTCAAATGGTAAAAGGTTTTAAATGAAAATCATGATCACCTGACAAAATTCAAGGTTTATTGCAAAGAGTTTTACTTTGAAAACAAAGAAGATTTTGAAAAGGATGGAGAAGGTTTTGAAAATTTAAGAAGATGGGCAGGAGATGAAGAGACTATCCTAAAGCATAAATTAAAAGTTAAGGACAAGAACAATCTAACCAACAAATAAGCCAACACTTGACATAAAGTCAACACAAGCATTCTTTTCCTTTGGATTAACATCAAATCATAACAATAAAAACACTTGAACAAATAGCTAGAGTTCCAAGATAATAATCTCATTTAAGAATTATCTCAAGATTATTGGTTTTGCCTCAGATCAAACCGCCTCAAGCGAGCACTCAGAGTTTTTGATTCAATGAAACACCCACATACAGACAAAACAACCAGAACAGACAAACAAAATATCAAAGTTCCAAAAGGTCCCAGATGAATTGGTCTCAGATAAAGATTCCAATGTCAAGGTCCTAATCCTAAGTCCAGAGGTCCAACTCTTTGAGCAAAGGATAATAATCATAGTCAAGAGTTCACAATTAAGTTTTTTTTTAAGGCTTTCTCTTTATTAAGTGTTTTTACACAAGCAAAGCAAAATAAAGGCTCAAATGAGCAAAAAGAAAATAAGTGCTCAAGTGAGTAAAAGGAAAAAGACACCAAAATTAAAATGCAATTAATGGTAAATGGAAATAAAATATAGAGCGGAGAAATAAAGGGTGGAATAATAAATTTTATTAAAGTAAAGGTTAGTACAAATATATGGTCAATTGTTAGTATTAGAGTTAGTAATCTGATTCGGGACAAATTCAAGGCTATATTAAGCAGTCGTAATTGAACTCATGTAAAAGTTGCACCTATCGAAGGCCGGTCAATAGCAATTTATGTGTTTAAGAACAAGTTAGAGAAATGATATAGAAGATCATTCTCCTAAAATTTGCAACACATGCAAAAGAATAAACAAGATGATCCAGACAAGGTCAAGGAGCTTATAAGATCATTACATTAATCAAAGCCTTCTTAGTACTTAAGACAAATTTATCATCAATCCAAAGTACTCAAAATGATCTCATGATCACCTTAAAGTATATTTGAAATGATGAAAGTTCATCAATATCAATCCAACCCTAATTGAACAAAGATGAATCCTTAAGTCCAATTGATTAAAAGGAAAAGAAGAAAGGGATTGAGATGAAGAGAGAAGGGAAAAGATCAACCACAAAATCACAAGTCCAGAATAATTTTCTATTAATCATTATGGGACCTCACATTGACGATTCATTAGAGAAATGGTAAAACCATAACCTCCACACAATGAATTCCTCAAGACTTGCATCCATGAGACAAGAGAAAGGAGATGAAGAGAGAAAGAATCAAAACAAAAGCCTTCATCATAGTGGATAACAAACCCTTCAAAACCAACTCCTAAACAACACTAACATGCTATAAGAGGCAACACGAATGATTGGAAAAGGAAGATAAAATTTGACGATGTCACTCCTCTCTTATTACTATCAGCGAGAGTAATACTAGCTTATGCTATGTTTGGATACATAAAAAAGAACTGAGCACAATGGAGCGAAGCATGATGAAAAGGAGCGGAACGAAGTGGAATGAAGTAAAGATGACATTCAATTGTTTGGGTACTGTCATGATGGAATAAAGTAATTTTATCATTCTGCCCAAATTCGAAGGTATAAAAAATGATGGAATGAGATGAAATGCATTCCATCCGATAGTGCTCCATTCCATTATCTTTTAATCAATCCAAACAATATGACATAACTTTATTTCATTTTGCTTCTTTCCATCTTATTTCATCAATCCAAATATACCCTATGTCTTGTGCCTTTCTTCTATCTTACTAGTATTTACTAGTATTTGTGTTTTCTAAACGGATTCATTCCATCTTTAAATACTGAATTTTATTGTAATTTCATACTCTTAAATCAAAACTACATAGCATTCTTCTATTTGGTATCATATTATTTCTTTTGGTTTGCTCATAAAATCACAACCCTTACACTTAATTCTCTTTCAAATACTTTATCACATGCTATTTTTCTAGACGAGATCCTGAATCTTTTTTGAATTTCTAGTATATATATAAAAAAGGTTCTAAACAAATTTAAAGAACACATGCACGCATACCTTATAGAACTTGTAAACTCAATAAACAAGAAGAGAATAAACATTTTCTATCTCCGCCATTGTTGGCTACAGAAATCCGTGTCTCGTTTCAAGTTCGACACTTCAAGAAAAACAAAACAACTCACAAATGGTTGCAACAGAACTGATACTAACATTCATGAAAACCTTTTCAACCTTAAAACAAGCAAAACAAATCCATGCACAAATCCTAACCAACGACCTTACCCGCCTCGAACCTCTCTTCATTCACCGTATTCTTCTCTGTGATATCACCAACTACAAAACCATATCACCCTACATCCTCTCAATTCTTCACCATCTTCGAAATCCAGATTCCTTCTCATGGGGTTGTGTCATTCGGTTCTTCTCTCAAAAGGATCAATTCATTGAAGCTGTTTCTCTGTATATTCAAATGAGGAAGATTGGGCTTTTTCCGAGCTCACATGCTGTGTCCTCTGTTCTCAAGTCATGTGCTAAGGTTGAGGATGATTTGTGTGGTGTATCGGTTCATGGGGATGTTCAGAAATTTGGATTTAGTACTTGTGTTTATGTACAAACAGCGCTTCTTGATTTGTATTCGAAAAATGGGGATGTTTTGACTGCGCGTAAGGTGTTTGATGAAATGAGTGAGAGAAATGTTGTTTCTTGGAATTCTTTGTTGGGTGGGTATATAAAAGGTGGTAACTTGGATGAGGCGAAATGTTTTTTTGATGAGATTCCTAGGAAAGATGTTATTTCATGGAACTCTATGGTTTCTGGATATGCTAAAGGAGGAAAAATGGAGGAGGCGTCTTATCTGTTTCGACAAATGCCGGAGAGAAGTCTTGTTTCCTGGAATACGATGATTTCTGGTTATGTTGATTGTGGAAGCATTGGGTTAGCTAGAGAATTTTTTGATGCGATGCCAAAGAGAAACAGTGTTTCTTTGATAACTATGATTGCTGGGTATTCGAAGAGTGGTGATGTTGACTCTGCTCGTGAACTTTTTGATAGGATGGGTGATAAAGATTTGCCGTCGTATAATGCTATGATAGCTTGCTATGCTCAAAATAGCAAACCAAAAGAAGCACTTGACCTATTTAATGGCATGCTTAAACCAGAAGTCTCTTTACATCCGGACGAGATGACTTTGGGTAGTGTTATATCAGCTTGTTCACAATTGGGGAATCTAGATCACTGGCTCTGGATTGAGACACACATGAACGACTATGGAATTGTATTGGATGATCATTTGGCCACTGCGTTAATTGACTTGTATGCAAAGTGTGGGAGCATTGACAAGGCATGTGAGCTATTCCATGGCCTGAGAAAAAGGGATGTGGTATCATATTCTGCAATGATCTATGGATGTGGCATAAATGGAAACGTGTCCGATGCGGTCGAGTTATTTGAACAGATGGTTGGAGAGTGTATCGACCCTAATTTGGTTACGTACACAGGAATTCTGACTGCCTATAATCATGCTGGATTGGTTGAGGAAGGTTACCGGTGCTTTAACTCCATGAAGGACAATGGCCTGGTTCCTTCAGTTGATCATTATGGAATCATGGTTGATCTTTTGGGGAGGGCCGGATGGCTGGATGAAGCGTATAAGCTTATTATGAATATGCCAATGCAACCAAATGCTGGTGTCTGGGGAGCTCTACTTCTTGCCTGCAGATTGCATAGCAATGTGAAGCTCGGGGAAATAGCTGCTCAGCATTGCATTAAGCTGGAGAGTGAAACAGCTGGTTATTATTCTCTTCTTTCTGGTATATATGCTACTGTTGGAAAATGGAATGATTCCAAGAAGTTGACGACAGGTGTGGAAGGAAAGAAAATTATCAAGATACCTGGATGTAGTTGGACACAACTTGCGTCACTCAACTAATTTAACTCCTCCGTGATTGGAAAAATAAAGCACATATAATATCCAGTTGCTACTGAATGTTTGTAGCAGCACCAATGCCAACTGATCAGATGTACAAGCAACTTTCAGCATCCCAAGTGCGGGGGATGCTGACTCTGCTTAGAATGGTCTTTCATCAGATCAAAGTAACATCTTTATCAAATGATGATTAAAGATTAAACAAATCTCTAAGTTTAGTAAGAATTTTGGGTTGACAGTGAGGACACAAACAAGTCAGGAGGTTAAAACACCTTTAAACTGCAGATACGGGAGATTGAGCAAAAGTGTCTCTGCAAGTTTGTTTATAAAGAAGCTTCGATCTCATTTGAATGATGAGGTGCAATTGGAACCCAAAACAAAAGTTCAGGTTTTATGGATGCGTGAAAAAGAATGAACTTGGAAACAATAAGGCAGATTGATAAGGCAATTTTCAGTCAAAGATTGTTCTTTCTAGCCCCCCGTGCATGTGTTGTACTTGGGAACCCTCTCAAATGGCTTATTAGTAAGAAGAAATAATAATAAAAATATTGCTCTAATGTTGGATTAATTGAGGGTAAAGTAGCTACGGATGTAACAAAATTATGTGATATTTCTAACTGTAGCAACAAACTTTTCTGGACGCCATAGATTCTTACATTCATCTCTCACCAATTACATCTCTTTTTTGCTGGACTTCATTTGATATATTTACATCTTTCTCATTACATGTTTACTAACCCAGCAGTCACCTTGAAAGAGTTGAATTTGTACATACTTGAAATTGATATTTTACACCAGCCACCTTAACATGTATGTAGATAGAAAATATGGGGATCTTTACTCCAATAATAAAAGTGACAATATAGTTGGATTGTTACCGATTTTTAAAAATTTACACCAGTTATTACTTTTTTTATGGAAAGGATAATAGTTCAATTTTCCTCTAAACACAAATTGGTTTGGGTTTTCTAAATTGGTTTAAAATGGTTCTGTGGTACCAGTTTTTTCACACACTGCTGAAGAAAATCTAGCATCTCTAACTATACAACACAGATGCAAAAGGAAGTTTAAACTAAGTACTCTGTCACAAACCATCCACAATGTTGATAAAATAAAACTGCTCAAATTAACAGTTTAGAACCCACAAGAAAAATGTAGCACCCAAGCAACAACTTACAGCTCAGAAAAATGTAGTCACAATTAAAAGCAAGCGAATGATAATCGCTCATAGCATAATACTGAGTTTCCACCGAGCAAAATGAAAAACATAGCACAGAAAGAATGATAGACAGGGACCGCGAGAATCTATGAATCTAATTAATTAAAATTCAAATATCCCTCAATTACAACACTTTGAGCCGAGGCCATGGGGCGTAAATTTTCCACTACTACTCCTTGATCTAAGTTTTTTAATGGCAATAAAGGATCATTCTAAGTACCTCCATTCCAAATTGGCAAAATTTCTGTCACAAATTTATTGATATACTTCTTCTTAATACCCTCCTTAACAAGCTCTTCATATTCACTGAAATTCCCTCTCAAATCTAACAGAACACTGCACAATCCTTGACGATTACAATAATCCAAGATCACATCCAGATTTATTTGATCCACAGATACAGTTTCAATTCCTTGTTGAGCCTCTTCATGAGTTGTTGCTGTTCTACTATCTGTAAATATTATTACTTTACTATCATTGATTACTAATGGCATTTGGTTTGAAGAACCAGAATCTTTATGCATTATAATCCGAATAGGTTGATTGGCTCCAGGTTCTTGAGATAAAGGTACTGAGTCTACTGATAAACTTTCGCCGAATAAGGTAGAAGACAGTATAACTGCATCATATTCTTGTAATAGCTTAGAATAGTATCCACCAGAGTCAGTAACTCCATTCCCAAGTGAGTCCAACAAGTTTCCGTTGACAGAAAGAGAATACCTGTAATGCAGGAAAAGGCCAAGCTATGAAACGCATGTTTGTCTGAGAATAAAAATAAAAATGCAGGATGATTGATAAATCCAATACCAAACTGCAATTTGCACTCAAAGAAACAGTTAGTGTTGTTAAATAGCGGTGCTAGAGTGCTATACTGTAACGGAATTTGAACAAATCTATTATAATTTATTATTAAAATACGTCCCCATTAACAGCAGCACATTAACAGTTTTTCACAGCGGATTCCAATATTCTCCATTTTTTAACCATCCCACTCTTATTTTTTATCATCCAGCAGTAAAATTGTGGATTGGACCTGTAGTGACAGTGGCAGTGTCTGTTAAGGAAGTGCAGTGGTTCCATTGAAGGCAACTGGAACCACCCGAAGTTCAACTGTCATCAACGGTATTCAGTTTGCATTAAAACTTTGATAACTCATTTTTCATCAAAACCTTTGAAATTTTACTATTTCACATTAGCATTTTTCAATGTTAATGATAGCTTTGTAAGTTTTTTATTTTTTTTACAAAAGTGTCATTAATTTGTTTTCTTAATGTCACATAATACATTCAAAATCAGTAACCCGACAAATGTCTCTATCATATCTACATAAATTTTGCTACGTCTTTTCCTCTCGCCTAACAATATTATTGAGCTTTCGGTTACAATACTATGCACTGCCTAAATTTCTCTGTATAGTTTATTGGAAATATCTAAATGACAAAAAATAAATGACTTATCAGCACGTGGTACATCTGAACCATCCACAGGAGGATGACTAATTGACTACCAACCAATTGACATAGAAATGTTATAATTGGTATGAATTTTAGTTTATTTTTCTTTAAAATATTTGTTTTTCAAAATTAAGTGCAGCTCCATTGCCCACAACTGACAAGTTTGGTCCGTCCCTGATTATATTTTTTAATACAATTATAACTTGGCACAAAATGTTATCTGCAAGTTGTTCAAAAAGTTATTTTAGAATGAAGGATTGTTATGATCTATGTTGTCATCATCATAGATAAAAACTTCACATTATAGTTCAATAACTAATTCAAATTATATTCAATTCACATGTGCATGGAAATGCAGCTTGAGGTCAATTGAGGCTATTCTGTTCAGAAGATCCGTTGGTTTGTGTTAGAGATACAAAATTTTTGTTTAGAAAAAGGTTATCTAAGATATAGTTATGGAAATATTGTATTATTTTAGGGAATTATTCTGATTTTTGTGCTGACTTTGTAAGCTTCTAACCTAATCTTTTGCACATTTTGTGCCTAGATTAGTGTCTTTTAACTCATTTTGTGCCTAGATTAGTGTCTTTTAACTCATTTTGCCTTCCAAAAAAGTTTTTATTTTGATTTGTTAACTTGAGCTAGTTGACAGTTTATAGATTTAAACTTCCTCTTGTCGTGTAAAATATCTTGCGTATAACTCGGAGAGAAGAGGATCAAGGAGGGCAGGGGGGAGCTGAGCTGATAGATTGTAACACCGAAACCCTAATTCATTCAAAAAAATAATATGGAACTATGGTTGCTTTGTAGTCACAGACGTAGGCACAGTTGACCAAACTGCATAAACAAATATCGTGTTTGTGGTTTGCAATTTATGTTTTGATTTCTCTTTTGTTACTAGTTGTTCTAACAGTATCTAATGTAAGTAGATTGTAAATAGAGCTTAATTTTGATAACGAATTTCTGAATTTTCTTTTATCCTTCCTCTATATTTCCATATTCAGTTCTAAACATTTCACTAACATTGAACTTACTACATATTTATTAAGTGGTGTGGTGGTCATAAAAAACATTTCATAGCTTTGTGGTGATCTTAATTCCTGTATACATCTCAGCTATTATTTGAGATTTTTTGCTGACATATTGGTTGTGACAGAAAATTTGTTCATAATATTCTTACTGTTTGATTGTGCTGATGATAATTGTCTCCCTTTATAAATTATCGCAAAATACATTGAGCACAATTTGAGGTCACACAGTGTACAAGTCTTTTTCTAGCTGTTAATTGTTTTGCAATACGTTAATGTTGTTATGTAGAAACTATGACAGCCTATAACACTGTTGCATATTTTAATTTAAATGAGCTTCTATTTTATGTGTTCTGCGGTTGACTACACCAGAAACAGCCCCAAATGAATCTTAAGAGAAAAGCAAGTTGGCACATATACACAAAAAATAGAGGTGAAATTGAATTACCTCAAAGTAAGCAGAGGCTTTCCGGCCAACATGCGATGAATATACCCCTCATTGAGGCCCTTACACAATTCTTCCTCAATACCAACAACAACTTCAATTCCAGCACCTCTCAACCTATCCACCCCTTTGGAAGCCACAATGGGATTTGGATCCACCATCCCAACAACAACCTTCTTAACTTTAGCTTTAATCAGGGCTTCAGTACAAGGCGGAGTCCTCCCAAAATGATTACAAGGTTCCAAACTCACATACGCCGTTGCATTCTCCGCCAAATCACCAGCATCTCTCAGAGCAAACACCTGAAAATCCTTCTCCTCATTCAGCAAAAAAACGCAAATACAAATGCAGTCACACGAAAATCATGATTTGAATTCAAAGAGAGTGTGAAACAAAACAAACCTCGGCATGAGGTTGACCGGGTTTAGGATGAAAACCTTGCCCAACAATTTTACCATCTTTGACAATAACACATCCAACTAACGGATTGGGGCTTGTATACCCCAAACCCTTTCTAGCAAGCTCGACGCTCTTCCTCATGTAAAATCGATCGTCATCACTATCATTGTCGTGATTCTTTCCGGAACGAATAACATAGCTACTCTTTCGACGAGTAATTCTGTCTCTGTATGTAACTGATTTGGAAAACCAAAACCCATAATTCAAATTTAGGGCAATTGGTGGGTGAGGAGAGGCATTGATTGAAAATCTGGAATTGCAACATGGAACTGAAACTGATAACCCCGCTGTTTGCATAGTTAATTTGATTGGATTGGGTAGGGTACTGGTTGTTCTAATCTAGATTAGGTTACTACTACCAATTGTTGTTATTGAATCATTGAAAATTGAAGTAACAAAAAACTCAAGATATGAATCTAATTACTACCAATAAGAAATGTGATATGGGTTGGGATTGGAATTTACAAACAAACCTTTGTCAAAGTTTGGAAAATGGATGAAGAAAGTTATCTGCGGAGGAGTGATGGAAAGACAGAGATTTGAGAGGAACAGAACAGCATCAGCAACGTGACCCGCCAATTTGTTCTTTCGTTTTCATGCATGAAATAACAGTACTTGCTTTGATTTGGAGTACGGTTGGAACTTGGAAGTCATCGACAATTTGACATTGTGTACTACTGTATCTTTTCTGGTTCGGTCTTGTATTGAATGGATCGGACCATGGCAATGACATTATAAAACGGGTTGAACCGGTGCTAAATGAACCCGAGTGGTCTGGTGGTGATGTAGTGTACATTAACCTTATGGAAATATAAAAATGTTGTTTTGTAATGTTCCGCGATTGAAATTCGAACGCATCAATTATATTGCAAATCTCTTGGTGAGAAAGACACCAACATTCCGTAAAGAATGTATTCAGATTTTAATCTTTGGACTATCTCCTAAAACAATATTGTTGGTATGCTTTGCTTATGTGTTAAACAAAGGGGTGAATTCAAAGTTCAAAATTCAGACATACTTCACGACAATATTTTACACATTTCTTGAGTCATTCGTAAACCATACATCAGTCATTTATAAAATTACAACTAACCATATAAATTTTCAAAAGGTTTACAAAATAAAAATATAATTATTATGTATATCTAACACCCCTATGTTCCTTTTATGCCTCCTACACCATAATAAGTGTCATGCATATGCTAAGATTGTCTCTAGAGTGACTCTCTCTAAAGTGCCTTCTCGAAACTCTCTTATATTTATGATCTCTCTCAATAACAATAATACAGTGACATATAGGCAATATATCCATGACTTGGTCGGCCCTTGATTGTTCCTATTCTAGCAACTCCTAATGAGTTGGCCTAGGGGGACCTCCTTTTGGATTTGGTGTCACGTAAGAATGTGACATTATAAAAATATTGGATGTAATCGTATATCGTACTCCATGGATGAGGAGATGGAACTCCACGTACATCCTCTAGCATCAGATGTCATGGTAGTTTGCAAATATTGCACTAATATCTCTGCGGGAAGGGTGGCAATAAACAACAAGATATTACAACAAAGAACCAGAACTGATTTGATCACCAAGCTTTTGTACATAGTTGTTGTATTGCACATAAACTTGAGATTTCTTACACTTGTACATCTTAGAAATCTCAAGTAACAAGGTCTTTGTTTGTGTTGTGTTTTTTGTACCTATGATTGTATATCGAGTACATCTTGTTGTAAATCTTAAACATTTTGTTTAGAATTTATAAAGTCTCTGACAAAGTGTTTGACCAAGGAAGCCTCGAGCTAGGTTGCTTAAGCAAAGAAGTTCTGAACTGTTGTCTTTAGGCAAGGAAGTTTCTTTCAGGTTTGATTGAGCAAAAAAGTTCTAAATTGGTGTGTTTATACAAGGAAGTCTCTTACAGGTTTGATTGAGCAAAAAGTCATGAACTGGTGTGTTTAGGCAAGGACGTCTCTTTCAAGTTTGATTGAGCAAAGAAGACCTGAACGGGTGTGTTTAGGTAAGGAAGTCTCTTTCAGGTTTGATTGATCAAAGAAGTCCTGAACTGGTTTGTTTAGGCAAGGAAGTCTCTTTCAGGTTTGATGGAGCAAGGAAGTCCTGAACTGGTGTGTTTAGGCAAGGAAGTCTTGAGCTAGGTTGCTTGAGCAAGGAAGTCTTATTCAGGTTTGATTGAGCAAGGAAGCCTTGTATTGGTGTGTCTAAGAAGGTTGTAATCAGGTTCTGATTATAGTGAAAATTTCTTGTGGGCTAAAAGGAACTAGATTACTCTCGTTATTGAGGAACCATGATAACTGTGTGTGCTTTTACTTATTGCTTATGCATTTTATCTTCCCGGTGCTATTTACTCTTGCTGAGAATCTGAACTTGGTAAGATTCATAAGCTGCTATTCTAAGAAGCAAAAGTTTACCAAATACACAGTTCAACCCCCTTGTGTATTTTCTCACCTTCATATAATGTATTGCATTTCACTTAAGTGCACAATACCTTACAGTATTTCATATTTCACTTAAGTGTATTGTACCTTACGATGTTCTACAACTCACTTAAGACCATTGTATCTTATGGTGTTCCACAATTCTCTTAAGTACACCCTACCTTACAATGTTCCTTATTTTACTTATTCATCTTTATGTGTGTAACCCTGTAAGTTCTCATGACGTATGAAATTATACTAAATCACACATTTAATATACTAAATAGTGAGCGATATCTAGCAACACATCACTGTTATCCGAGTTACAAAAATGTCATGTAATTTGACAAAACCTTTCTGTGATAATATTTGTGTGTATAATTACCCTTTTCCCTCATGTTTATATTGAACACAAGGCATAAACAGTGTCACCGTTGTCCATTTCAATAATTTCCCCTTAGGCATATATCTTGTTAAGCATGATGGACAAATTCTATCTAGGCCACCATATCCTTCAACATGATTTGTGGCGTACCCATTAACCATCTTTATGGTAATCTTTTAACGGAAAATTTTTAATTGACAAAAAGGTACTCGACTCCACATCCAAGGTCCATATTGGTCTCAGGTCGAAGGGTGGTATACACCATTTTCACCTTAAGAATAACTTTATGAAACTTACTTAACATTCTATGTTGTATTTTCATGATGCGTTAATCTAGTATAAATATTACTTGTAACATTCATACTTATGTGAAGACTTAAAACTCTTTATCCAAGATCTATGACATGTGATCGTCAGCCTATCCATATAATAGTCTTAATATTTTAATGTTATCCCACTTCATAATAAATCTTTAATAAGAATATTTTTTTTGGAATAGAAGTATTTTATTTCAGAAACCAAAACAATACAAACAAGGTGATTCGAAGATCCAACCACAAAGGAACCAATAAACTAAGGCATCATAAGGTTGACAATATATTTCCAAAGCCTAGGCTTTAGCCAACATCTATGAATAATAACATTAATAATCTTGGGATCTATGTTATTCCTATCCACAATGGTACCAAAACAATTCTTATTCTTATAGATCCAAGTCGCGTAGACTGTTTCCATGAACGCACATTTCAGGGCCTCCGATTTGCTGCCTTTTCCTTTAGTAGTCCTTATCACCCAATTTGTTGGTTGGTGCCCAACCTGAAGCCAGTTGAGAACCTCCCCCCAAATGGTTTGCAACGTGTTACAAGAAAACAAAAGGTGTTGTATTGTTTCTTTTTCACTAGAGAAACCGCAGACATCGTTGTCAATAAGAGCAAAACCAAAAAGTAGTGTTCTTATGTTTAATGAGATTTCATGATTAAGTGAACCTTAATGTTACATTAAATGAACTAGCTATTTTAGGGACTTTATTATCTTTGAAAAAACTAGCATAACAAAGGAATTCTTTTTATTACTAATAAATAATTTGATACAAGTACCAAAATTATTGATCTCTAGGGGTTACACTAGCAATCTTCCATTAGAACTAGATCCAATTAGGCAACCACCTAATACCCATAGATCTAATATGGCCATCATACTTTTGTTGCGCAAAAGACTTTGTTAGTGGGTCAACGACATTGACAAGTGTTGGTACTCTGCATACTTTCATATCTCCTTTATTTATTATCTCTCAAAGGATGTGATATCGCCTAAGCACACGTTTGGATCGTTGGTGAGATCTAGGCTCCTTCTCTTGTGTATAGCACCATTATTTTCACAATAGAGAATACTGGGATCCCAATGCTATGGACTATGCCAAGTTCACCAACAAGTATATCATGCTTTAACTTTTCCACCTCATAGCACTTCCATTTAAGCAAAACATGTAACCAAATTGCGATATAAAGCCATTCTTTACTGTTTGGAATCTAATGTAGGTGTATCTAATTACAACGAGCTCTACTAGACCTCCATATATCAAGAATGAGTAATTAGTCCTTCTCAAATACGTAAGAATATTCTTGACAATAACCAAATGAGCAACACCAGGATCGAACTGATACCTGTCGCGAAGCGAAAAATACCTTAGCATACTAACACTCAAAATAACTACAGAGTTGCACCGAAATTTTATTTTTAGATGGATACATCGATAAAATCCTTGAAAGACGAAAACATGATCATCGTAATCAAATCGAGTTCGGGAGTCGGTTATGTGAGGGGAAGATTTTATCACCCCTCACATCAGTTGTACTCATCGAGAACCTTCTAATTAGATTTAGGAGAAAGAGTGTTTTAAAAGTTGGTTGCGTTGTTCTGTTTGTTAAAGGGATATCTACAAAAGTGGAAAAAAGTTAGTTTTTCTATTAATGTGTTCAACAAAATTTCAAAATCCCGCTCATACGTATTCCCAAGTGCAATGGAAAAATCAAAGCCTCGTAGTCCGTGATAGAAAATATTTGTTGATTGATTATTTTTAGTTGTGAAAATATTTTGTTTTTTCTTTTGATTTTAGACGTGAAAGAGAATAGTCTCGTGCAAAGCGTACGCCAAGTCTTCAATCAATCAAACGAATGAATGTACATTCATTCATCTTTAATCCGAAATTATTGTGAAAATTATTTGCAGAAGAAGAATGATTGTTCTGACAAAATATACGTTAAACCCCCGATTATTCGATAAACGCGTGAATGTACATTTATCCATTTCTCTCTAATTAGATTATAAGTATGTACAAAGGAATTGATTTTAAAGAAGGAAATTAGAAATAACTTGTATTTTAATAAACTATATTTTGTTTTTTAGCATTCTATAATATTTCCTAATGATATGAATCAAATAAAATAAATAAACAAACTAAAACAAAATAGAACCAGGGGTGCAGGTTGAATGCATAGTTTTAAGAAAGAAGGCTCAAAGTGTAAGCCCAAATCAAATATCAAACCTAATTAAATATCAATATTGAGATAATAATATTAATTAAAAAAGAAATAAAAAAACATTACCGTGGGCGGACGCCCTAATTTATTTAGCTGTTCCAAAATTTAAAGCAAAAACCCTTAAAATTATTTTTTCTTTGAAGATAAAACATATGGCACTCTAAAAACCAAATAAACCACAATTAAACCAATCAAAGTAGCATAATAGAAAATTGAGAGAACTTGATACAATTTTTAAACGCTGTTTTTTTTAATGGATAATAGGATAAGTATATAATTTTCTAATGTTTTTACTTTTTAAATAATATTTAAGTACACTTTTCTTCATCTTCATCAACTCAACTATCAATCTATTATAATTGAATACACGCAAACACCCTATAATACTCTTTTGTATTTTTAAAAACACACATTAAATTTTGAATTTTTTTGATTTAGTTAATTAATATTTAAAAATAATTAATACTAACATTTGTTTAAAGTTTTAGAATCATGTTTTCTTTATTTTAAAATGGTGTATTATTTAGTTGTTATAAATTAAAAATAAGAGAAGAAGAAATTATGGGGATATGGAATTAAAATTATTTCATACAAAAAATATGTATAATTATTTATGAAAAATTACATTTGAAAAAAAAAATTACATATCACATATTTATAAGAAATATTCATAAAAATCACTTGATTCTTATTAATATTTGTTAAAAATATATTCATCAAGTTTATGAGTTTTGCCAACTCGAACACATCTCTGTCTGAGCCAACCATTATCATTCTAACACATTGGAACGTGAAAACTGAAACGGCAGGCACACGATTTTCAACTACGCCCACTCTTTTTGAAAATACACAACTTTCAATCATCCCACCCTTTCAACTTTTAATATTGATCAATAGCACCCATAAATATGAGAACAAGCTCTTCTCAAACCCTAAATTATTCTTTCTCCAAACTAATCAGGTTTTCTATTTTTTTTTCTTCTTTTTTTTGAGTATGCTGTAGCATTCATATTTCTAAAGCTAGATAACTCCTCCAATTATTCATATTCATCTTTCTCTTCAACATATTGTCACCTCTGTATTTATTCAAAAACAAAAAGAGAAAACAAGTCACAAAAAATATCTGAAATATAAATTTTTCCCTTCCTGGTGTGTGTTTACTAATAGTATTCTATTTATTAGCACTGCTACATAATGTATTACAAGTTTATATTATTATTTTTTGCTTATTAGATGGAGAAGAATGAAGTTGAGGCTGAGCAGAAAGTCTTTACTTTAGAAAAATCGCAATAATACAGATCCTCCTTTTCAGATATTTCCTAACAGATATTTCCTAATACTCCAACAATCAATTTATTTGTAGACATACAATTGAATGGAGCAAGAGAATGGGAATAGTTGCATGCTAGAATGAAATTGAGTGTGCTGACGAGTGAATCTTTTCTTCAGAACTTCCAATTTTTTTATATTGATATCACTAGATTGACTTTTTCTTTCCTTTGTCACTCATATTCAGGTGAATTGAATTCCATAGAGAATAATATTATTATTAAACATGTTTGATTATAATATTAATATAAAATATGATTGATCTTAATATTAATATGAAAATAGTAGTTTGACGGTGTCGGAATTTCAAAAAATTGAAATAAAGAAGTATCACAAAAGATTGACCTATAAGTTTTAAATATTTTTTAACTTATATATTTATAATTGGATTATATATTTATAGTTGGATTGATCCAATAAATAAGAAATTTGTGGTAGACAGGCTGCATTCAAATTCAGTTTTTTCTAACAATTAAGAAATAATTTTCACAATTTTTTTATTCTGATATTATAATTTAATATATATTCTATTTTTTCTGGCTAAATTACATGTAATTTATATTTTATGTAAAAATGCAAATAGAAAGTTTTTATGATAATTTGTATTCCAATTTAAACTTTAATTTATATATTTGAACGGGATAATTTATATATTGTAATTTATATTCCAATTTAACCTGTATGTTTAATGAATTTTTTTAATTAAATTCAATTTGATTGTGTTTTTAATGAATTTTATGTAATTAATATCAAAAATACTTTTTATTATGATATTATAGTTTACTATTTTTTTTAATTAAATTCAATTTGATTGTGTTTTTAATTAAATACTTTTTATGTAATTAATATCATTATTAATTATCAGATTTTTTTTATTTCTTTTGAGTATTCCTATAACTATAAGATCTATATAATTAAAAGTCAGTTTTTAATATAATATTGAAATTTACTTTTTCATTTACTGTATTAAATAGCGTTTCCATTTACCAACGTGGATTGTATTTACCAACATAAGTTAGTCATTTCAATGTTTTGTATTTAATAAAAAAAATTACATCTTTTAAATTGATTATAAAATCAATGACCATTATTATAAAATTAAATAATATTTATTTATTTATTGTTTATTATTATTATTATTATTATTATTATTATTTATGTATATCGTCAACACATTTCTTAGAGTTAAAAATGAAACAAATTTCATTAATGTATTTTTTATCATCCTAAAATATTATAAACGGATTTATTTATTTTTTAAAAAAATTACGTTTAAAAGGTGTCAATAATTCACAAAGTTAAAGGCTAAAATATGAAAGTTGCATAATAGTGACACATACATATAAAAGTGTAAGATTTTATATAATTGAAATTTTACTTATCCTTTTATAAATAAATTTAAAAAGTTAAATTTGTTATTTAAGAGAGTCACAACAAGAACAAGGAATTTAGAAAGTTAATTAATTAATTTGCTTATCAAATTCAATTTTATTTTATTTTTTACAATTTACTTTGACCTAGAATGGGAAATATTTTTAAATTGATTCAATCATTAACTATTATTTTTCAATTCTCCAAACCCCTGAATCATACCTCTATTTATTGCCTTGCATCGATAATTATTGAATTCGTTCATAATTAATGACAATAATCTTTATCAATTCTCCCAACTCCTAATTGTCTTTTTCAATTTCCAATATTATCATAATCGTGGGTATTAATACTTACCTATTAACTATATATGTAATTAATAATTTCCTTTTCAACTCTATTCTCGACCTTTAGAATTTCTCTATTATTTAATTAATAATTAATAATACTCCTAGGCAGAAAATATATGAATCTCTTCACAAGATGGAAAAACAATTTATCATAATTAATAATTAATAATAAAGAAAAAGAGAATAAGTGGTTGAGATAAATAAGTGAAATATATGAATCTCTTGATGGAAAAACAAATCACAATTTATCATAATTAATAATTAATATTATGAAATAATATGATTATTGCAGCATTAATTTTCTTAATTCAAATTGATTTGAATCTTATAAATGAAGGATAGAAAAACACTTAGAAAGGGGGGGGTTTGAATAAGTGTAGCTTTAAAAACTTGACAGATAAAAATAAATTGCACAGTTATTTTTATCCTGGTTCGTTGTTAACTAAACTACTCCAGTCCACCCCCGCAGAGATGATTTACCTCAACTGAGGATTTAATCCACTAATCGCACGGATTACAATGGTTTTCCACTTAGTCAGCAACTAAGTCTTCCAGAGTCTTCTGATCACACACTGATCACTCCAGGAACAACTGCTTAGATACCCTCTAAGACTTTTCTAGAGTATTCTGATCCACACGATCACTCTAGTTACAACCTGCTTAGATAACCTCTAAGACTTCCTAGAGTATACTGATCCACACGATCACTCTAGTTCCTTACAACTTAATGTAATCAATTCTAAGAGTATTACAATTGCTTCTTAAAAGCTATAATCACAAACTGTGATATTTCTCTTAACGTTTAAGCTTAATCTCACTAATATATTACAACAGCAATGTAGTGAGCTTTGATGAAGATGAAGATTCTGAGCTTTGATTTGAACAGCGTTTCAGCAAGTTAATATGAGTTGGTTTTGTGCAGAATCGTTAACCTTGCTTCTCATCAGAACTTCATATTTATAGGCGTTGGAGAAGATGACCGTTGAGTGCATTTAATGCTTTGCGTGTTCCGTACAGCATCGCATTTAATGTTATACGCTTTTGTCAACTACCTCGAGCCTTGTTCACGCTGTGTCTACTGACGTAGCCTTTAATAGCTTTTAACGTTCCTTTTGTCAGTCAGCGTAGCCTGTCACTTGTACTTCCTTCTGATCTGATGTTTGTGAATACAACGTTTGAATATCATCAGAGTCAAACAGCTTGGTGCATAGCATCTTCTGATCTTCTGACCTTGAAGTGCTTCTGTGCGTGATACCATCAGAACTTCAGTGCTTCTGATCTCATGTTCTTCTGATGCTTCCATAGACCCATGTTCTGATTCTGCTTCGACCATCTTCTGATGTCTTGCCAGACCATGTTCTGATGTTGCATGCTGAACCCTTTGAGACAAAGCTTCTGAGCGCTGAATTATGCATACTCTTTATATATTTCCTGAAAAGGAAATTGCATTGGATTAGAGTACCATATTATCTTAAGCAAAATTCATATTATTGTTATCATCAAAACTAAGATAATTGATCAGAATAAATCTTGTTCTAACAATCTCCCCCTTTTTGATGATGACAAAAACATATATAAATGATATGAATTTGCGATCAGAAAGAGCAGACGGCAAAAGACAAATTACACAGCTATAGCATAAGCATATGAATATGTCTCCCCCTGAGATTAACAATCTCCCCCTGAGATAAATAATCCCCCCCTGAAATAAATACTCGAAGAACTTTAATAAAAAGACTTCCCTGATTATTTCGGTAGAGACGATCACATAAACTTCTGTCTTCAGAGAATTCGTAGCTTCTGACTTCTGCTTCCATTGGACAGCTTCAGAACTAGAATTTCTTTAGATCCCTAGAACACTCACAGCTTCTGATTCCTGCTTCCATCTAGGACAGCTTCAGAACTTGAATTTCTTTGATCTTCAGAACATTCACAGCTTCTGATTTCTGCTTCCATTTAGGACAGCTTCAGAACTCGAATTTCTTTGATCTTCAGAACATTCACAGCTTCTGATTTCTGCTTCCATTTAGGACAGCTTCAGAACTTGAGTTTTCTGGATCTTTAGAATGTTCACAGCTTCTGATTTCTGCTTCCCTCGGATAGCTTCAGAGCTTGAATTTCTACCAACCTCACTTCATGCTAGATTTGTATCAGAACATTGTTGAATGTACCAGAGCATCATCGGAGCATCTCTACATCCTGAAATGTTACAGAACAAAAACTAAACGACAAAAGTCAGCATGAACGAGTCAGAACATAAAATGTATATTAGAACACATGATATGTATCAGAGCCATATAGGCTAAAATAATGTTATCAGAGCAAATAGAATTTTGTCAGATCAAATAGACAAATATGGATCAAATTCTATTATCAGTGCTTCTGATTTCTGAAGCTTGACAGCACTCAGCTTACTTCAGTTTCCATGAGCTTATTGTTTTGCTTCTTGTGTTTGCTTTGAAGATTCTCTTCACTTCTTTATTCCTGCAAAACACTTAAACCATATAGAACTTGCAGTTCTTGTTAGAAAATAGCAACTGACTAAATCAAATCATTTATCATTTATCTTTCTCCCCCTTTTTGTCATATCATCAAAAACAGAAAAGATTCAGAGACAGACAAAACGAAACACACAGAGGAAGAAGATGATTTCATTGAAATTCAAACAGCAGGTACAAAAGTACATGGAGATAAGTAAGATCAGATGCACAAGGACAGATGCAACGAAAAGAAAGAAACAACACAGACTCAATCTAAGATGGCCCTAGCCTTGACAAGATCTTGGCCAGCATCTCTTTAACCTCATTGTTGTGTCCTTCTTGCCTCACCATGAAAGCGTTATACTTATCATTGAGTGAGCTTTGCTCATCCTGTCTCTTCTGAATTTCTTCCAGAGTCCTTGCAAGACGAGAAGATTCATCAGAAGAAGCTTCACAGCTTCTATCCACAGGGATGACATGTTGATCTGCAGCTTCCATAGATAGATCATTTGCAGGGATTTCCTCAACAGGAACAGTTGTAGCAACATGATCTTCAGCATCTGCTTCTTGCATAGAAGCATCTCCATATTCTGCAGCAGGAATTTCCGAGTCTCCATTCTCAAGTGCCTGAAGAATGGCAGCTAGATTCCTGGGAGCAGAAGGACCTTCAACTTCTGGTGGGTCAACAACTTCTGGAATGACCAAGCTTGGGTCTTTCTCAGAAGGGTTTTCCCTCAGAAAGTCAAATAGGGTCTTGAAGTCTCCGAGCAGAACAGGATAATCAGGAATAAAGATAACAATATCCCTGCATGGATTTGCTTCCATTTCAGCAGCCAGTCTTAATTGTTCCATCTCATCCAAGAAGGGATTCTCTTCCAACAGATGTCTTCCTCTGAGACGAACAAACCAGAAGTCTTCATAGTTTCTCAGAATTCCACGAGGCCGTGGGGCAGCAGCTACACAGGCTTCCTGAAGTTCTAAAAACAGAGCATCTGATTCTCTGCGAAGGATCCTCCAGAAGTTCCGCATAGCAACATCATTCAATCCAGAACTTTCAGCAATTCTGAGAGTATCAAAGATACTTCTGAGATTCCTCTTTATGTTTTCAAAAACTACACCAATAGGGTATACAGGGCGAAATTTTATTTGGGTTTTTGAAAAAACAGGGTTGGAGGTGAAGTACGGATGAGGTTCTCTATCCAACCTATAAGAAGATTCTGCTTCAGTATCAGAATCTAACACTACTACTTCAGCTTCAGGACGAGGCTTGGGAGTGTAGTTGCAATCACGGAGCAGCTGCTCATGTGATGCAGAGGTTGGAAAAGGAGAATCACAAAGATTATTTTGAGAGGTGGAGGGAGTATGTTCAAAGGTGGCATTTGGAGAAGGTTGAGATGGAAAGAGAGTTTGAATGGGTGGTATATCCAAAACATGATCATCAGCAGCTTGGTCAGAAACAAGGTTAGTTGAAGATGAAGGAGAAGGGATGGAGGCATCTGGAATTGGTGAGAGAGAAGGAGAATTGGGTTTGGTTGCATGAGAAGATGGAGGTGTAAGAACATGGACAAAAACCGGTGATTCTGATGTGGCTTTTTCTGGTTCAGGTGTAGGGACAACCTCTATTGGTGCAACTTCTGAACGAACAGCAGGAACAGAATCAGGTTCAGAAATGCATATACCTTTGGAACCTCTCAGAAAAGCTTTGGCCACATCCTCAGTCTTCTTCTGCTTTTTACTCTTCGGCTCTTCAATAATCTTTGCTTTGCCTCTAGAGATTTCTTTCCTTCTGACATAAGCCAGAACTTCTGGTTGATTCTCAGCCTCTTGAGCAGCAGTTTCTTCATCTGAGCTTTGAATAATCATCTTCCTTTTTCTGGTTATCTTCTTCTTAACAATTTCAACAATCTCATCATTGTTATTTGACTTCTTCTTCTTTTTCTTCTTCTCAGCTTCCTTCTTATTCTTCTCAAAATCAGCAGATACGTCCTTAACAACTTTTGCAATCACTTCTTCTGGGACTACTTCATTTTTAGTGGTAGCAGCAACTTTCTTTGCAACCTTTACTTGATTAAAGGAGGGATGATCAAACTTTCTTTTGGTTCTTTCTTCCTTCTTGCGATTCACTTTAATAGGAGCACCTTTGTCTTGATCTTTAAGACTCTTATCCTCTTTTTGTGACTTCAGATACTTAGTTCTGACTTCAGGTACCTCACTATTGAAGAAGGTTTCAAAGTCAGCTAGAACTGGTTTTCTTCTGATTCTTGTTCCAGCTAGAGGTTGAGGAACTTTGAGGATAGTGTCAATTATTTTCATCTTCTTTAAAGAAAAAGCATTCAGACAGGCTCCAGAGGTGACAGCAAGGTCTTTGATAATACCTTCAGACTCCAGACTCTCAACAATCTTGGAATGCACCAGAAGGTTTGTAATAATTCTACCAAAAGGAATGATTGTTCCACCATTTTCTTTTCTGAAAGCGTTTCTGGAATCCTTTACTGCTTTCCACATATGGTTGAAGATAATGTAAATCGCATCAACCTTCTTCTGAGTGGCAATGCAATAAAGAATATACCTTTGCTCATTACTGATGAAATCCGAAGCATGTGTTGCTTTCCTATGGTAGAAACACCCAAGAATGATCTTTGTCCAGATTTTGTAGATATCTCTCAAATCCTTGACGTGTTTTGTTTTCTTGACATTTGGATAGAGAGTGGATAGAACATCTCCCAAATCCGCCCTTTGATCAAGTTCAAAAACCCCTTCAGGGTTTTTCAGATCAAACATCACTCTTAGGATGTTTTCAGTAATAACAACAAACTTTCCATGGACGAAAGAAAGTATAGATTTTGGAGCAACCACAGCATGTGCCCAGAACTCCTTGACAAGATCCGGATAAACTGGGCCAACTAACTCAGCAAAAAACGAGGTCCATCCTTGAAAGATGATGTCTTCTTTAAGATGAAATTCATTTTCTTCAAGGTTGTCAAAATCAACCATGAGTTCACATATAACTTCTAATTTGTCCTTGGGAATAGAGCATGCAACAACAGGGGTAAGTTGCAAAGTTTATTCTTGGAGATGGTGAGGAACAGATGTACCAACATTTTGGGATGAGAAGGCAGCCATGGATGCAGAATGAACAAAAACGAACAAGAGAAGAGAACTGGGTTTTTGATTAGGGTTTTAGAAAACGGCTAAGAACTTTTCAAACGAGAGAATGCAAGAAGAAAGAGAGACAAGGGAGCGAAAAAAGATGTATGATATGATTTGAAAAGAATATATAGAGACAGATTTGAAAAAGAAAATAATAAAAAATATAAACTGAACTGTTCCAGAATCAAAAGAAATCAATTTTATTAAATGATGAGTGACGTAAGGAGAGAGAACGTGGTAAATGAAATGATTTAAAACAGTTACCTAGGTCGGCGTCTTTTCAACTGCACGCTTTGTACTAACCGCACAGACACGTGTTCACCATCAGATAATAGATGACAGCTGTAAATTTCAGAATAGATTTTACGCCTTCAGATTCTGATCACTGCTTCTGATCTGATCAAGTTTCTCTTCTGGAAACACTCCTTCTGAAGTGTGCTGATATAAATCTGAATGATCTTCTGATCCATTACTTCTGATATACACAGCTTCTGGAGATTCACTTCTTTGTTCTGCAGCTTCTGATAAGACAAAACTGTATCTGCAGAAATTCTTAAGCTGCTTTGTTTCATCAGAAACAAGTTTATCATCAAACCAGATATTTATTGATTCGTCCACAATCAATGTTTCAATATTGTATATTCTGTAGCATTTAGAGCATTCAGAATAATCAAGAACTAAACACCATTGCTTTAGAAACAAACAAAACAGATGGTTTCAAGACTAATAAACTTTCTTTTCTGATCTCTTACGAACATAGTTTCTTCAACAGATTTAATTACCAGAACTTGGAAGACAGTCCTTCTTCCCTTCAAGTGTTGAGACCAACTTGAGTCCAGGTGACTTGACATGTTGACTTTTATCTTCTTTGTTGCCAAGAGAATCTGCAAAAGAAATAGTCTTTTTCTTTGGTACCCACATCTTCTTGGGTCCTTTCTTGTTAGATTTTCTCAAGTTCTGATTGAACTTGGGTTTAACATTGTAAGCAATAGGAGGAACAGCATGATAATTTTTAATGTGATTTTCATGATATTTCCTAGGTTGTGTCACATGCTTTTTGGTGTGTGTTATGTGAAAACTTTGAGCATGTGAAGTGTGCCTAATATCATGAGAGTGGCCATACTTGAACTGATCATACAATGGCTTGTATGTGAGTTTCATTTCATCAACAGGTTCAAGTTTGTATGGGATTTCACCCTCAAAACCAATGCCAACTCTTTTGTTTCCAGACACAGCATATATCATAGAAGCTAGCTGACTTCTGCCAATACTTCTAGATAAGAACTTCCTGAAACTTAAATCATATTCTTTCAGAATATGGTTTAGACTAGGAGTGGATTTTTCTGAATCAGAAGGAGATCCAACATTATTGGATAATTTTAAAAGTTTTTCTTTTAATTCAGAATTTTCCAACTCAAGCTTCTTTGTTTCAAATTCAAATAGCTTTTTCAGCTTTTTGTATTTGAGACTAATCTGAGACTTGAATTCCAGAAGTTCTGTTAGACCGGAAACTAACTCATCTCTAGTAAGTTCAGAAAATACCTCTTCAGAATCTGATTCTGATGTAGATTCTGATCCGTCATCTTCTGTCGCCATCAGCGCACAGTTAGCCTGCTCATCTTCAGAGTCTGAATCATCTTCTGACTCATCCCAGGTTGCCATAAGACCTTTCTTCTTATGAAACTTCTTCTTGGGATTTTCCTTCTGAAGTTTTGGACATTCATTCTTGAAGTGTCCAGGCTCATTGCATTCATAGCACATGACCTTCTTCTTGTCAAATCTTCTGTCATCAGAAGATTCTCCACGTTCAAATTTCTTTGAACTTCTGACGCCTCTGAACTTCCTTTGCTTGCTCTTCCAGAGTTGATTTAGCCTTCTGGAGATCAAGGACAGTTCATCTTCTTCTTCAGATTCTGATTCTTCAGGATCTTCTTCTCTAGCCTGAAAAGCGTTAGTGCATTTTTTGATATTGGATTTTAATGCAATAGACTTACCTTTCTTTTGAGGCTCATTTGCGTCCAGCTCTATTTCATGGCTTCTCAAGGCACTGATAAGCTCTTCCAGAGAAACTTCATTCAGATTCTTTGCAATCTTGAATGCAGTCACCATAGGACCCCATCTTCTGGGTAAGCTTCTGATGATCTTCTTTACGTGATCAGCCTTGGTGTATCCCTTGTCAAGAACTCTCAATCCAGCAGTAAGAGTTTGAAATCTTGAAAACATCTTTTCAATGTCTTCATCATCCTCCATCTTGAAGGCTTCATACTTCTGGATTAAAGCGAGAGCTTTAGTCTCCTTGACTTGAGCATTTCCTTCATGAGTCATTTTCAAGGACTCATATATGTCATAGGCCGTTTCCCTGTTAGATATCTTCTCATACTCAGCATGAGAGATAGCATTCAGCAAAACAGTTCTGCATTTATGATGATTCCTGAAAAGCTTCTTCTGATCATCATTCATTTCTTGCCTTGTCAGCTTTACGCCACTGGCATTTACTGGATGTTTGTAACCATCCCTCAGAAGATCCCATAGATCACCATCTAGACCAAGAAAGTAACTTTCCAGTTTATCTTTCCAGTATTCAAAGTTTTCACCATCAAATACCGGCGGTCTAGTATAACCATTGTTACCGTTGTGTTGCTCAGCAGAGCCAGATGTAGATGCAGGTGTAGACTTTTCAATTTCACCAGCCATCTTTTACTGAAGCGTTTTTCTCTTCCTGAATCTTTTCTAAACACGGTTAAGTGCTTGCACCTTAGAACCGGCGCTCTGATGCCAATTGAAGGATAGAAAAACACTTAGAAAGGGGGGGGGTTTGAATAAGTGTAGCTTTAAAAACTTGACAGATAAAAATAAATTGCACAGTTATTTTTATCCTGGTTCGTTGTTAACTAAACTACTCCAGTCCACCCCCGCAGAGATGATTTACCTCAACTGAGGATTTAATCCACTAATCGCACGGATTACAATGGTTTTCCACTTAGTCAGCAACTAAGTCTTCCAGAGTCTTCTGATCACACACTGATCACTCCAGGAACAACTGCTTAGATACCCTCTAAGACTTTTCTAGAGTATTCTGATCCACACGATCACTCTAGTTACAACCTGCTTAGATAACCTCTAAGACTTCCTAGAGTATACTGATCCACACGATCACTCTAGTTCCTTACAACTTAATGTAATCAATTCTAAGAGTATTACAATTGCTTCTTAAAAGCTATAATCACAAACTGTGATATTTCTCTTAACGTTTAAGCTTAATCTCACTAATATATTACAACAGCAATGTAGTGAGCTTTGATGAAGATGAAGATTCTGAGCTTTGATTTGAACAGCGTTTCAGCAAGTTAATATGAGTTGGTTTTTTGCAGAATCGTTAACCTTGCTTCTCATCAGAACTTCATATTTATAGGCGTTGGAGAAGATGACCGTTGAGTGCATTTAATGCTTTGCGTGTTCCGTACAGCATCGCATTTAATGTTATACGCTTTTGTCAACTACCTCGAGCCTTGTTCACGCTGTGTCTACTGACGTAGCCTTTAATAGCTTTTAACGTTCCTTTTGTCAGTCAGCGTAGCCTGCCACTTGTACTTCCTTCTGATCTGATGTTTGTGAATACAACGTTTGAATATCATCAGAGTCAAACAGCTTGGTGCATAGCATCTTCTGATCTTCTGACCTTGAAGTGCTTCTGTGCGTGATACCATCAGAACTTCAGTGCTTCTGATCTCATGTTCTTCTGATGCTTCCATAGACCCATGTTCTGATTCTGCTTCGACCATCTTCTGATGTCTTGCCAGACCATGTTCTGATGTTGCATGCTGAACCCTTTGAGACAAAGCTTCTGAACGCTGAATTATGCATACTCTTTATATATTTCCTGAAAAGGAAATTGCATTGGATTAGAGTACCATATTATCTTAAGCAAAATTCATATTATTGTTATCATCAAAACTAAGATAATTGATCAGAACAAATCTTGTTCTAACAATAAATATTTTAATTTTTTCTTTAACCAACATTAATTACAATCCCAAATACTTCTTCTGACGAATAAAATAACGAATAAAAAAAGCCTATAAAATAGGTATAACAAAAATAAGTGTTATCATATTATACTAATTTATTATCACCATTTTATACTAATTTACTATTTATAACGACATTGTACGAACCGTGCGAACGCACGGGTAAATGATTTCTTAATTATTTTCTTTTTTTTCTACTAAAATATACATTTTTCGACGAGTCAAAGCTACTTAATCGGTATATATTTTATTTACATTTTTAACCATCACTATATTATATTTATTTACTACTCATAGATAATTACTTAATCATTTCTTTTTTTATATGAACATACTAATCTCTAACTATATTTTTGAAAAAATATATCTATTAAATATATTGAAATTTTTATTTAAAATAAGTAAAAAAGATTTCAAATACTTATAATAAGATAGGGGTATGAATGACAGTAAACAAAATTTGGACAAAAAAGTTTGGTACCTGTTACCAAATCAAATAAGTATAATCACATATATTAATAACGATATTGTATGATGCGTGCGAACGCAGATAGATGACTACTTAATTATTTCATTTATTTTTTCTACTAAAGTATATATTTTTAATTAGATTAAATTAATATTTATATGACAATTATAATTTAAAATATTTTTTATTTTTAATTTATATATCTTTTATATATATTTATTAACTATCATTATATATTTAATTATTATTTATATCGACTTTGCGTGACCCGTGCGAACGCACGGGTCCTTTACTAGTTTAGTTGTTATAAATTAAAAATAAGAGAAGAAGAAATTATGGGGATATGGAATTAAAATTATTTCATACAAAAAATATGTATAATTATTTATGAAAAATTACATTTGAAAAAAAAAATTACATATCACATATTTATAAGAAATATTCATAAAAATCACTTGATTCTTATTAATATTTGTTAAAAATATATTCATCAAGTTTATGAGTTTTGCCAACTCGAACACATCTCTGTCTGAGCCAACCATTATCATTCTAACACATGCAATGTGCAAACAAAACAAATGTATGATACCTTTATTAATGTGTGTGTTTATCTGTCCATAATTTCTACATGTCATGTTCTCTTTTACCATATACATTTAATTATTACAGCATTTGGAAAACTTCAGATTTCAAATGCTTGGAGTGGATTTAGACTATTCATCAATTTAGACCTCCCACAACTTCAAGCATTTAAAGCTAGGTAAACTATTGGTCGATATCTATTATAATATCAAACTTTGCCCAATGTCTTTTTCACAATTCTTTCATGTGTATTTTTAAGGATAGAAAAACACTTAGAAGGGGGGGGGGGTTTGAATAAGTGTAGTCTTAAAAACTTGAACGATAAAAATAAATTGCACAGTTATTTTTATCCTGGTTCGTTGTTAACTAAACTACTTCAGTCCACCCCCACGGAGTGATTTACCTCACCTGAGGATTTAATCCACTAATCACAACAGATTACAATGGTTTTCCACTTAGTCCGCGACTAAGTCTTCTAGAGTATCCTGATCACAACCTGATCACTCCAGGAACAAATGCTTAGACACAAGCTAAGACTTTCTTAGAGTATCCTGACCACCACGTGATCACTCTAATTACAACTGCTTAGACACAAGCTAAGACTTCCTAGAGTATCCTGATCAACACTTGATCACTCTAGTTACTTACAAATTAATGTAATCAATTCTAAGAGTATTACAAATGCTTCTGAAAAGCTATAATCACAACAGTGATATTTCTCTTAACGTTTAAGCTTAATCTCACTAATATATTACAACAGCAATGTAGTGAGCTTTGATGAAGATGAAGTTTCTAAGCTTTGAATTTGAACAGCGTTTCAGCAAGTTAATATTCACAGAATTTGGTTCAGAGTTGTTAACCTTGCTTCTCATCAGAACTTCATATTTATAGGCGTTTGAGAAGATGACCGTTGAGCGCATTTAATGCTTTGCGTGTTCCGTACAGCTTTGCATTTAATGTTTCACGCTTTTGTCAACTACCTCGAGCCTTGTTCACGCTGTGTCTACTGACGTTGCCTTTAATAGCTTCCAACGTTCCTTTTGTCAGTCAGCGTAGCCTGCCACCTGTACTTTCTTCTGATCTGATGTTTGTGAATATAATATTTGAATATCATCAGAGTCAAACAGCTTGGTGCATAGCATCTTCTTGTCTTCTGACCTTGAAGTGCTTCTGAGCGTGATACCATGAGAACTTCAGTGCTTCTGCTTCTGATCTCAAGTTCTTCTGATGCTTTCATAGACCCATGTTCTCATTCTGCCTTGACCATCTTCTGATGTCTTGCCAGACCATGTTCTGATGTTGCATGCTGAACCTTGTGAGACAAAGCTTCTGAGCGATGATTTGTGCATACTCTTTATATATTTCCTGAAAGGGAAATTGCAATGTATTAGAGTACCACATTATCTCACACAAAATTCATATCCTTGTTGTCATCAAAACTAAGAATATTGATCAGAACAAATCTTGTTCTAACAATCTCCTCCTTTTTGATGATGACAAAAACATATATAAATGATATTATTTTTCGATCAGAAAGAGCAGACGGTTAAAGACAAATTACACAGCTATAGCATAAGCATGTGAGTATGTCTCCCCCTGAGATTAACAATCTCCCCCTGAGATGAATAATCTCCCCCTGAAATAAATACTCGAAGAACTTTAATAATAAAAGACTTCCCTGATTATTTCGGTAGAGACGGTCACATAAGCTCCTGTCTTCTGATAATTCATAGCTTCTGAACTCTGCTTCCATTGGACAGCTTCAGAACTTGAATTTCTTTAGATTCCTAGAACACTCACAACTTCTGATTCCTGCTTCCATTTAGGACAGCTTCAGAACTTGAATTTCTTTGATCTTCAGAACATTCACAGCTTCTGATTCCTGCTTCCATTTAGGACAGCTTCAGAACTTGAATTTCTTTGATCTTCAGAACATTCACAGCTTCTGATTCATGCTTCCATTTAGGACAGCTTCAGAACTTGAGTTTTTTTGGATCTTTAGAACATTCACAGCTTCTGATTTCTGCTTCCCTCGGATAGCTTCAGAGCTTTGAATTTCTTCTTACATCACTTCATGCTAGATTGTATCAGAACATTGTTGAATGTACCAGAGCATCATCAGAGCATCTCTACATCCTGAAATGTTACAGAACAAAACTAAACGACAAAAGTCAGCATGAATGAGTTAGAACATAAAATGTGTATCAGAACACAAAATATGTATCAGAGCCATATAAGCTATATAGAATATATCAGATCCAATAGACAATGTATCAGAGCAAATAGACAATGATTTGGATCATATTCAATTATCAGAATTTCTGATCATTCTTCCTTCTTGCTTCTGATTCTGAAGCTTCCTAGCACTCAGCTTGCTTCAAGAATCCAAGAGCTATTTCTGATCATTCTTCCTTCTTGCTTCTGATTCTGAAGCTTCCTAGCACTCAGCTTGCTTCAAGAATCCAAGAGCTTGATTCTCTAAAGAGTTGCTTCATCATCTCGTTGCTTCTTATGTTGATCTTGAATCTTTGATTCCTGCAACAACACAACTTAAAAACATAGAACTTTGCAAGTTCTGTTAGTAAATGTGGAGCCTTTTTACTCGGTAACTGATAATATTAATCAGATCATTTATCATATATTTTCTCCCCCTTTTTGTCATAACATCAAAAAGCAGAAAAGATTCAGATGTAAAGCAAGAGACAAAAGGAAAGAAACATAAATAACTTTTCATTGATTTCAACAAGAAGGATTACAAAGGATGTATGCAGAAAACAGATGCAACAAGGAAAGAAAACTACAAAGACTTAAAGACTACAACCCTAGTCTAGTCCTAATCTAAGCCAGTATATCATGAATCCCAGCGTTGTTCTTGCCCTTGCTTGGTCATCAAATCTTGAAACTCTGCATGCCTGAGCAGCTCCCAGAGAGAGAAGTAAATGAATACAAAGGAGGAACTGAGAACAGTTCACCAGGAGAGAGCGTATTCTCATATGGGCTTTCCCTTAACATAGAAGTTAAGTCCTTATTGGAACCTAACTTCATCCAATATCTCAAGAAAGTCTTCTTCCTTTGGACAAATGTTGATAACAACATCAAAGAAGAGATCTGACTTGAGAAAAACTTGGAATGCCATCTCGAGATATGTTTCTCATCCTGTAGCCTATTAACCCTTCCATCCGTTCTATTCAAATAGATCAGCCACTGTTGAGACTTAGTTTCTTCAACTGGTTTAAAGTTTTGATGAAGAGAACTAGGCGAAGGATTCATGATGAACGCTAGATCGATGAAGAATGAACTAGGGTTTATGCAAAAGATATTCATAGAAAAGTGAGAGAAAGAGAGAGAGAGAGCTCATAGATTGATTGAAGAATGCAAAGAAATTGAGAATTAAATAGAGGGAATGTGGGAAAGGAGCCGTTCTAGGGAAGGGAAACGTTTGACGGATATCAAAACGAAAAAGAAAATAAAGAAAAATGATGAATGGCATTTAATGTTACGTGACGTGAGGAGAGATAATAATGACAAAAGACGAGATTTGCACAGTTACCTAAGTAGACGTCCCCTCAACTGCACGCACGCTTGTCCAGAAATAGTGAACACGTGTTTACCATCTGGATAGCCAGTTACAGCTGTTTTGCTTTTAAAGAGATTCTGAATCAACTTAGACAATGAAACGTTAGTAAAAACTGAATCACAATTTCTAATTGATTTCAATCAGAACTTCTTAAAAAAAAATCAATTTCATTTCAGAAGATACTCATACATAAGATCTTCTCATCTTCTCATTCTGGGCATAAATCCATACTGATATTTTTCAGAATGAACTTAAACCTATCTTCAGCAAGGGGTTTTGTAAAGATATCAGCCCATTGATGGTCTGTATCCACAAAGTTTAAAGATATAACACCCTTCTGAACATAGTCCCTTATGAAATGATGTTTAATCTCAATATGTTTAGCTTTTGAATGTAAAATAGGATTCTTAGATAAACATATAGCAGAAGTATTATCACAGAAAATAGGAATGTTACTCTCATATATATGATAATCTTCCAGCTGACTTCTCATCCAGAGCATTTGTGTGCTACAACCAGCAGCAGCAACATATTCTGCTTCTGTTGTTGAGAGGGCAATAGTAGCTTGCTTCTTGCTGTACCATGAGATCAGATGACTTCCAAGAAATTGACAACTTCCAGAAGTGCTCTTTCTTTCTATTCTATCTCCAGCATAGTCAGCATCACAGAATCCTACTAAGTTGTAATCTTTAGATCTTCTGTAAACTAAACCAACATTAGTAGTACCTTTCAGATACCTTAGAATTCTCTTAACCGCTGTTAAATGAGATTCTCTTGGATCTGATTGGAGTCGAGCACACAAACAAACACTAAAGAGAATGTCAGGTCTAGAAGCAGTTAGATATAGAAGAGATCCAATCATACCTCTGTACAACTTCTGATCTACCTTCTTACTTACCTCATCCTTACCCAGTACACATGTTGGATGCATAGGAGTTTTGGCTTCTTTGCTTTCAGAAAGATTAAACTTCTTCATAAGTTCTTTCACATACTTCGTTTGATGAACATAGGTTCCATCGGAAGTTTGGTTGATTTAAATCCCAAGGAAATACTTGAGTTCTCCCATCATGCTCATTTCAAATTCAACCTGCATAGACTCAGCAAACTCCTTTCCAAGTGTAGCATTAGATGTTCCAAAGATAATATCATCAACATATATTTGACAAATTAAAATATCCTTTTTAAATGTTTTACAAAAGAGAGTAGTGTCCACTTTTCCTCTAGTGAAATCATTTTCCAGAAGGAAAGAACTCAAACGTTCATACCAAGCTCTGGGAGCTTGTTTCAATCCGTATAATGATTTCTTTAATTTGAAAACATGATTTGGAGACATGGAGTCTTCAAAACCAGGAGGTTGGTGAACATAAACTTCTTCATCTATATAACCATTTAAGAAGGCACTCTTGACATTCATCTGATAAAGAGTGATGTTGTGTTGAGTGGCAAAAGAAATTAATAGACGAATAGATTCTAACCTGGCCACTGGTGCAAAGGTTTCTGTATAATCAATCCCTTCTTGCTGACTATAACCCTGAGCAACCAGTCTGGCTTTGTTTCTTACCACTTCACCTTTCTCACTTAGCTTGTTTCTGAAAACCCACTTAGTACCGATGATGTTAAATCCTTTTGGTCTAGGAACCAAGTCCCATACATCATTCCTTGTAAACTGATTTAGTTCTTCTTGCATGGCAATTATCCAGTCTGGATCTTCTAGAGCTTGATCAACAGAAGTTGGCTCGATCAAAGAAACAAGACCTAATTGACATTCTGCATTGTTCTTAAGGAATGCCCTTGTTCTGATGGGATCATCTTTCTTTCCAAGGATCACATCTTCTGAAAGAGCTGAAGCAAGTCTAGGTGATCTTCTGACTGTAGGTTCTTCAGAAATCCTAAGATTCTCTAAAGATGCAGCAACTTGATCTTCTGATCCATTGCTTCTGAGACTGCCAGCTTCTGCAGCTTTGCTTCTTGGTTCTACTGCTTCTGATATATCAATATCAAAATCTGCAAAATTCTCAAACTGCTTTGGTTTTTCAAGACCAAGCTTATCATCAAACCTGATATTGATTGATTCTTCTACAATCAATGTTTCAGTATTGTATACTCTGTAGCCTTTAGAGCGTTCAGAATATCCAAGAAGGAAACATTTTTGTGCTTTGGAATCAAACTTACCAAGATGATCCTTAGTATTCAGAATAAAACATACACATCCAAAAGGATGGAAATATGAAATGTTGGGCTTTCTGTTCTTCCACAATTCATAAGGAGTCTTATTTAGAATAGGTCTGATAGAGATTCTATTCTGAATATAGCATGCAGTGTTAATTGCTTCTGCCCAGAAATGCTTAGCCATATTGGTTTCATTGATCATGGTTCTGGCCATTTCTTGTAGAGTCCTGTTCTTTCGCTCTACAACTCCATTTTGCTGTGGAGTTCTAGGACAAGAGAAATCATGGGCAATACCATTTTCTTTGAAGAACTCCTCAAAGAATCTGTTCTCAAATTCGCCACCATGATCACTTCTGACCTTTATGATTTTACACTCTTTCTCAGATTGAATCTGAGTGCAGAGTTCAAAGAACACTGAATGAGACTCATCCTTGTGTTTCAAGAACTTTACCCAAGTCCAGCGGCTATAATCATCAACGATGACTAATCCATATTTCTTCCCTCTGACAGATGCTGTTTTGACTGGGCCAAACAGATCAATGTGCAAGAGTTCTAACGGCCTTGAGGTAGAAACAACATTCTTAGACTTAAATGCAGGTCTGGAGAACTTGCCCTTCTGACATGCTTCACAAAGAGCATCTGATTTGTATTTCAGATTTGGGAGTCCTCTGACTAGATTTAGTTTGTTAATCTGAGAAATCTTTCTCAAACTAGCATGTCCTAATCTTTTGTGCCAGACCCATTGCTCTTCAGAAACAGACATAAGACAAGTCACCTTCTGCTTCTCAAGATCAGAAAGATCAATCTTATAAATGTTGTTCTTCCTCTTGCCTGTAAATAGGATTGAGCCATCCTTCTGACTTACAGCCTTGCAAGACTTTTGATTGAAGATTATATCATAACCATTGTCACTTAATTGACTTATGGACAATAAGTTATGCGTTAATCCTTCTACAAGAAGTACATTAGTTATGGAAGGAGAGTTACCAAGACTTATGGTTCCAGAGCCAATGATTTTGCCCTTCTGATCTCCTCCTAATTTGACTTCTCCACCTGGTTTAAGCACCAGGTCTTGGAATGTAGACCTTCTTCCCGTCATGTGTCGCGAGCACCCAGAGTCCAGGTACCATGACATTTTGCTTTCTGTCCTCTTTGCCGCCAAGGATATCTGCAACAGAAATTATCTTCTCCTTAGGTACCCACAATTTCTTGGGTCCTTTCTTGTTAGTTCTCCTCAAGTTCTGATTGAACTTGGGTTTAGCAAAATATTTAGCAGGAGGAACAGTATGATACTTCTTATTCTGAGTTCCATGATATTTCTTAGGTTGTGTCACATGCTTCTTGGTGTGTGTTATGTGAAAACTTTGTGCATGTGATGTGTGCTTAATATCATGGGAGTGGCCAAATTTAAATTGGTTATACAGAGGCTTGTATGATATTTTCATATCATCCACAGATTCAAGCTTGTATGGGATTTCACCCTCATAACCAATGCCAACTCTCTTGTTCCCAGACACAGCATATATCATAGAAGCTAGCTGACTTCTGCCAATACTTCTAGATAAGAACTTCCTGAAACTTAAATCATATTCTTTCAGAATATGATTCAGACTGGGAGTGGATTTTTCTGAATCAGAAGGAGATCCAACATTATTGGATAATTTTAAAACTTTTTCTTTTAATTCAGAATTTTCCAACTCAAGCTTCTTAGTTTCAAATTCAAATTGCTTTTTCAGCTTTTTGCATTTGATACTAAGATGAGCTTTTAATTCAAGAAGCTCTGTTAGATTGGAAACTAACTCTTCTCTAGATAGTTCAGAAAATACCTCTTCAGAATCTGATTCTGATGTAGATTCTGATCCATCATCTTCTGTCGCCATCAACGCAAAGTTTGCCTGCTCTCCTTCAGAGTCTGATCCTGATTCTGATTCAGAATCACCCCATGTTGCCATAAGACCTTTCTTCTTATGAAACTTCTTCTTGGGATTCTCCTTCTGAAGTTTCGGACACTCATTCTTGTAATGTCCAGGCTCATTGCACTCATAGCAGACAACCTTCTTCTTGTCAGATCTTCTGTCACCAGAAGATTCTCCACGTTCAAATCTCTTTGAACTTCTGAAGCCTCTGAACTTCCTTTGCTTGCTCTTCCAGAGTTGGTTCACCCTTCTGGAGATCATGGACAGTTCATCTTCTTCTTCAGATTCTGATTCTTCAGGATCTTCTTCTCTAGCCTGAAAAGCGTTAGTGCATTTTTTAATATTAGATTTTAATGCAATAGACTTACCTTTCTTCTGAGGCTCGTTTGCGTCCAGCTCAATTTCATGGCTTCTCAAGGCACTGATAAGCTCTTCCAAAGAAACTTCATTCAGATTCTTGGCAATCTTGAATGCTGTTACCATTGGACCCCATCTTCTGGGTAAGCTTCTAATAATCTTCTTTACATGATCAGCCTTGGTGTAGCCTTTATCCAGAACTCTCAATCCAGCAGTTAGAGTTTGAAATCTTGAGAACATCTTCTCAATATCTTCATCATCCTCCATCTTGAAGGCTTCATACTTTTGGATTAGAGCAAGAGCTTTAGTCTCCTTGACTTGAGCATTTCCTTCATGAGTCATCTTCAAGGACTCATATGTGTCATGGGCCGTTTCCCTGTTAGATATCTTCTCATACTCAGCATGAGAGATAGCATTCAGCAAAACAGTCCTGCATTTGTGATGATTTTTGAAATCTTTCTTTTGATCATCAGTCATTTCGCTTCTCGTGAGCCTTACACCAGTAGCTTTAACAGGATGTTTGTAACCATCCAACAGAAGATCCCAGAGATCAGCATCCAGACCAAGAAAGTAACTTTCCAGTTTATCTTTCCAATATTCAAAGTTTTCACCATCGAATATTGGTGGTCTAGTATAACCATTGTTACCATTGTATTGCTCAGCAGAGCCAGATGTAGATGCAGTTGGATTTGATTGAGATTCACCAGCCATCTTTTACTGAAGCGTTTTTCTCTTCCTGAATCTTTTCTAAACACGGTTAAGTGCTTGCACCTTAGAACCGGCGCTCTGATGCCAATTGAAGGATAGAAAAACACTTAGAAAGGGGGGGGGGGGGGGTTGAATAAGTGTAGTCTTAAAAACTTGAACGATAAAAATAAATTGCACAGTTATTTTTATCCTGGTTCGTTGTTAACTAAACTACTCTAGTCCACCCCCACGGAGTGATTTACCTCACCTGAGGATTTAATCCACTAATCGCAACAGATTACAATGGTTTTCCACTTAGTCCGCGACTAAGTCTTCTAGAGTATCCTGATCACAACCTGATCACTCCAGGAACAAATGCTTAGACACAAGCTAAGACTTTCTTAGAGTATCCTGACCACCACGTGATCACTCTAATTACAACTGCTTAGACACAAGCTAAGACTTCCTAGAGTATCCTGATCAACACTTGATCACTCTAGTTACTTACAAATTAATGTAATCAATTCTAAGAGTATTACAAATGCTTCTGAAAAGCTATAATCACAACGGTGATATTTCTCTTAACGTTTAAGCTTAATCTCACTAATATATTACAACAGCAATGTAGTGAGCTTTGATGAAGATGAAGTTTCTGAGCTTTGAATTTGAACAGCGTTTCAGCAAGTTAATATTCACATAATTTGGTTCAGAGTTGTTAACCTTGCTTCTCATCAGAACTTCATATTTATAGGCGTTTGAGAAGATGACCGTTGAGCGCATTTAATGCTTTGCGTGTTCCGTACAGCTTTGCATTTAATGTTTCACGCTTTTGTCAACTACCTCGAGCCTTGTTCACGCTGTGTCTACTGACGTTGCCTTTAATAGCTTCCAACGTTCCTTTTGTCAGTCAGCGTAGCCTGCCACCTGTACTTTCTTCTGATCTGATGTTTGTGAATATAATATTTGAATATCATCAGAGTCAAATAGCTTGGTGCATAGCATCTTCTTGTCTTCTGACCTTGAAGTGCTTCTGAGCGTGATACCATGAGAACTTCAGTGCTTCTGCTTCTGATCTCAAGTTCTTCTGATGCTTTCATAGACCCATGTTCTGATTCTGCCTTGACCATGTTCTGATGTCTTGCCAGACCATGTTCTGATGTTGCATGCTGAACCTTCTGAGACAAAGCTTCTGAGCGCTGATTTGTGCATACTCTTTATATATTTCCTGAAAGGGAAATTGCAATGTATTAGAGTACCACATTATCTCACACAAAATTCATATCCTTGTTATCATCAAAACTAAGAATATTGATCAGAACAAATCTTGTTCTAACATATTTTACATAGGTTAAGTAAGAAAACAATGTTTTCTATCAACGTCACAAGCGCTGTCTCAAACCTCTGATTCAATTTAAACTTCCCAATACATGTCTTTCACAAACTTGACAAAAGTCATGATTATTGCAGACATCAATGATGCACAAAAGGTAATTTACCCGTGCGAATGATTTCATAAATATCTCTTAAAAGGTTACTCTGTTGGTGCACAATACCCTTAACCAAATTTTGAAAAAGCTATTATTCTTTTATTTGATCTTGCAGGAGTGTTATGCTATTACTGTTAGGAAAAAATGAGTTTCAAATGCTTCGGGTTTGGTTGGTATTATGAGGTTTGCCCCACTTGCAAGAAAGCAAACAAGTCTCCCGGAGAACCTTTTGAATGTGGTTGTGTTCAAAATGGTCTTTCACCACCGACTAAGTGAGTTTTTTCCTTAGTTGTAACTACCTGTAGTATATTTTCCCTGATTATCTTTAATCTGCAAATGTCTTTTTTCTAAGTGAGTTTTATGGTTTATTGTAGGTATAAAGTTGAAATAGAGGTTGAGTACAACAAATTTATTGCAAATGTTGTTTTCTAGGACAAAGACTGCATCAAGCTTGTTTAATTAACAACTCAAGAATTGAACAATATTATGAACAAAGTAATTCAATTAAACTTTTAAGATTCAAATTTATACACCTTTGTAATTCTAATTATCTGCTTATTAATTAAGTCATTCAATTTCTATTATAATTAGACTGGAGAGGATCATCACTTGGTCCATCCGACACATCTTGACAAGCTTTTGGATCAAGAATTAGCGTTTCGTATCAAGTATAACCCATACTTCAAACAATGCTCCATAGTGAAGCTGTGTGATGATGATGGGGTTATTTCAACCATAAAGGAATACATGAACTCTAATGAGGTATTTCTAATCAATTCACACTACTCACCCATCTTTACATTTATTTTTTAACAACCTTTGTAACTTAACCATCTAACTTATACCTTATTCAGAATACCTCATTTGTTGCAATAGTTAACAACATTGATATAACTACAACTGACATTGTAGTGAGAGAACATGAGCGATGAACAATATAACAAGTAAAACATAACAAAGCCCTTACTCTATAGAGATAGGCGAAGGCTTGTGAGGAAACTATTCTTGGCCGCCCATAAGGCACAATAATCACAACCCAGAGAGTAGAATAACCCACATAAACTGTACTATCAAAGAAAGCATGTAATCTCAATCCTAGATCAATCAGATCGATACCTGTATCTCGCGCAAATATATTAGCAAGTTGTTATAACCACCCTACTATATAAGAATGAGAACATGCCTTTTCCCAGGTATTTGGAATTCAAATCTCATTCTCTTCATCTTACTCTCATACTAATTTGTGCATTTGAATGCTAACCTTATAAGTTAAACCTTCCTCCACCATATCGGAAGCTTGAGCCAATCTTTATGATCTATATACATCATTCATTGATCAATTCAGGTTCTCACGTGCAACATAAATAAATAGTATAATCCCATGTATACAATTAGTATAACATACATGTATTTTAACCAAGATTTCCAAGAGAAAGCAATCTGTCACAATGGAAAAACTAGCTTAAATGAATTTCATTTGTCAAAATAAAAAAATTATTTACAACTCAATTGAGGTAAAAAAAATGTACATTTAGAGTACTCTAAACCTATACTCTCAACAATGTGATCTAACCCTGACATATTTCAGAATAACTTATACTCGAAAAAGATTAAACAAAATGGAGTGTGATACTACAATATCAATGAGTTCCCAAATTCAAGATAAAATATAATATGTCACATAATAATACAATTATAGGAATAATGCTAGAAAATTAGGATAATATAAGACAATTATAAGTAAATCTTAAGCTCTTTTACTAACCAAGCACTCAGGATATGTCTCATTCAATATCTCAATTTATCCAAGTTTGTGTCAATACGGTGCTTAACATTCGTCTCTCTCTCTCTCTCTCTCTCTCTCTCTCTCTCTCTATCTCTCTCTCTCCCCTCTCTCTCTCTCTCTCTCTCTCTCTCTCTCTCTCTCTCTCTCTCTCTCTTACACACACACACACACACTCCCTCTCTCTCTCTCTCTCACATACACAACTCACACTCATATAAAAATAATCATACATTTTCTTAACACATAGTTACCATACAATTCCAGAGCATCCATACATAATTTTTCTTTTAAATTATAAGTTATTTAATCAATCATCTTGTGTACCTATATTCTTATCAAAATAGTTCTAACATCATGTCTTGACTAGTCATACCTCAATTTAGACTAACTGTTTAAAATTATCAAACAGAGTCAGATTCAAGTGAACAAACATTCTATAGAAAGATGATAATGTCTTTCTCGAGACTATTCTTTTTATTTTAGGACTTAAAGTTCCATTTAATTCAATTTAATCAAACAATATGAACTGGTACCGAACATGAGCAAAATATTTTTTTTCTAACTTGTAAGTAGTATTTCTCTTACTCTAATTAATGAATAAGGCACTTCCAAAGTTTAATAGGTAGAAAATTAATTATATTTTATCATCATATAAATTTGACTCCTAATAGACTTGTTTAGAGTGAATTATAAACAAAACACTAACAATATATCAACTATTTAAGCTGTAGAACTTCTAAATAGTTGTTGAACTAACAACTCAGTTTTATCCGTTATGCCATAACAAAAATTAGACAACTCAGAGTTTATTTCATGCTAAATTTTGTCTAGTTTCTAAAATATATTTGTAACTAAAGTTATTAGTAAGTCACTAATGGTATCTTAATCACAAATTGCAGAATTTTCATTCTAGTTTTTTTCACTAATCCCATATAACTTCTACATATTAGGATTTCATAGGATCCCTTAACTTTATCAAAACAACCAACACACATTCAAAATTCCTAAATCACATCATACACATTAGCTGTATCTTTAATCCTATAAAATTGAAAACATCAAACCCTAACAATATCTTTTTAGGGAAAAGATATTTTTACACTGGTTTCCTACACTACACCGTAATAGTATAGGAACAATCTACTAGTATTAATTTTTAATAATTTATTTAACCTTGGTTTCTGTGCAAAATATTATGCTTGTGTGTTTTTATACGGTGTAAAATACGGGTGTATAAAAACTAGTGTAAGAATAGCACAGCTGATCTTTTTAATACCAGTATGCATGCGTTATCATTGGTTCATAATCAAAATAACTCAACCTTATTTTAATACCAATAATGAGGAATGAGGGAGGGTAGTTCACCTTTATTTGGATGAAGCCTCTTGCTTGTTTGGTAAATTGACTATTTTCCTCTTCAAGTGGTGCTCTTGTTCTTCATGATATTGTTTCAATTGTTGGTTCATCTTTCTCCTCCAAACCTTTTATTTTTAACTTTTCTTTACAATGCATGTTGAATCAAGGATTTGTGTTTCTTTCCCAACACATCAAATATGATTTGATGATGGTGGGGAATGAAATTTTGAACACAAGCAAAGGAAACTTGCTTCTAACCTCACTCTCCCTTTCTTTCTCTCGATTTCAAGTGTGGAATAAGGAAAAATAAAATATAATTACAATTTTCCTCCGATTTTCACCTAGTATACTCAAAGACCAAAATGTCCCTCAATTAAATGTGTCAATTCTCACAATTATTCTTACTTCACATTAAACTTTCTAATTAGCGCTTTCTCGTGTAATAATACTTTAGAGACTTAGTTATTCTTATATAAACTTTCATTAATATTTGATTAACTCGAAATACCATTTAATCTTTGTAAAATAACTTAAATGTCCTTCACGATAATATGATCGTTTTTCCCTTCACTTGAATTAGTGAAATTTCACTAAAATCTTTTAGCCTCAATCTTTATTTAAATGAAGTAGAAAATGGTGAAACCCTAATTAATTAATAAGGTAACTTGGATGATACACTACTTCTTATGAAATGACACAACTACACTTATATGGTAAAAGTCTATTTTACCCTTTATCCATCAAATTCTATTTATGAAATAACCGGAACTACAATTGGTTAATTAGGTTGGAATGTTACAAATAACATATTTTATTTCACATTAATAAATGGTAAAATTCATGGTAAAATAAACAATGGTCATGCACCTTCAATATCAGACAAGAATGGTCAGAACATCATCAAATAAGAAGCATTCTCCCTCTTCTTCGAAATCAATCTAAGTTTGCTCAATTATACATTTATGACACCAAAAATGAGATCAAGAAGAGAATAACAGTGCTTAGGTATATATTTTACCATGAACTTTTACAATATTATGTTGTTAATCTAAAAAATTACCTGACGTACACAACTATTTTGTTTGTATATCCTAGAATGAAGGACCATGCTTTATCATTAAATGTTTTGAAATAGATAATGAAATAAAGGATGTTCTTGACAAACATAATTAATATTGCACGCAGTATTAAATTGCTCGTTAAGAAAATAAGTGAAAGTAACGTTCTTATACTGAGGTTGGAAATATTAGGTAAGAGAGGTTATTAAATATATCATTAACTAAAAATTCAACAGGAGTAAATGTTTGTTTGTAATGAATTATCTGATCTTACCTAATAGCATAAGTTTTGTGATACTATTTGTTTAGGAGAACTTATGAAAATAACTTAATGACATGTTTGTATGATTTTTTCAACTTATTTTTATTAGTTCTTCAAGATACCTGTTTTTTTTTTTGTATTTTAATTCAAAATACAATATACTATGTAATAATAACAAAATTATTCATATTTATTTAAATACATCGGTCTAATAAAGTTAAAAGTTTTTTTTATTACTTGTGATCTGACTTATTTAAATTAAATATACTTATAAAAAGTCCATGTTTTTTTTAATTAAAAAAACATACATTGACTTAGATCTGTATAAACTTAAAAAATTAGACTAGCTTAGATTTAGGTAGACTAAGTTGTATGTCCTTATTAATTGATACGACATAATTGTTGAAAAAGAATTACAAATGTGAGTAGTGTGAGAAAGTTTTACATTGGTTAGAAATGTCGAGACTTGAGTATTTATAAGTGGGAGAATCCACACAACTATCACCTTAAGATTTTGGGTGAGTATGTGGTGTGATCTCTCATAAAGTGTGTTGCTCATTAAGGAATTGTCCCAAGTTAAAATGCTCTCTCGTGTTAACTCCCTCCCTTGAATTGCCCCGACAAATGATATCACGAGTCTTTGGTTCGAGTGAAGGGACCTGCTTACTTGTATCAAAATGCCCATGGGAGGTGTCTCGTTGAAAAGTGTCAACGACGGTACAAATATATATGGATAAAAGAGCTTTCACTTGTGAGAAAGCATTGTTGGTAGACTCGCACTTGAGATGAGTGTTGAAAAAGAATTACAAGTGTGAGTAGTGTGGAAAAGTCACACATTAGTTAAAAATATGGAGACTCGAGCATTTATAAGTTTAAGAATCCACACACCTATCATTAGGGCTGGCAAACGGGCATCCCGCCCCGTTTAGGTCCGCCTTACAAAAGTCCGCAAGAAAGCGGGGCGGTCATAGTTGAGGATGCGGGCCTAAAACTTTGGTTCGTCCCGCAAAAAAGTGAGGGCGGGCTATGCCCGTGGGCACTACATTTTTTAAACCTAAAAATATAAATTTTATGTTAATGCCCGTGCCCGCAAAAGCCCGCATAAAAAGCGGGACGGGGCGGGACGATCACACTAGAAGGTGAGCCTAAAATCTTGATCCGACCCGTTCAAATATGCGGGCAAAACGGACATGTCCAACGAGCCAGACCCGTTTTACCACCCCTATCTATCACCTTAAAATTTTTAATAAATGTGGTGTTTCTATCATAACATACTTATGTTGCTCTTAAAAAAATGCCCAAATTAAAAAAAAGTCTATTGTGTTCACTTTTCGAATTGCCCCAATAGTAACCCCATCCATACTCATGGGTGAGGAAGTCTATTTTACCGACACTACTGACTCCTATCAAAATTTCCAATTATTTTATTTTTACAGTTCAAATACTTCCAATTATTCATATATTATAGAATATAGAAGATATATAACAATACCTATATCATCATATTATTTTTATATTTCAACAATTTCCAATTATTCATAGAATATATAGAATAAAAAAGATAGATGACAATACCTATATCAATCATCTTATACTATGGAATTGTAGCTAAGTTTCCTAATACTTTTTAAACCCCAAATGTTTTGGTGATCACGTGTGCCTCATTAAAATATATGTCCCTAAATTTTGTATTGGTGGAGTATTTTTCATTAGAAAGATGTCTATATTTGTCAACAACCACATGATCACTCATAAAGTATCATGTCACTTTTGACCAAAGCAACAATAATTCATACTAGGATGACTGTGGTGGTCATGAGACAAAAAGAAGACGATGAAGCAACAAAAGCATGGGTCAAGTTTGAATGAAAAAGAAAAAAGAGTTCTATTATAGAACATTTGTCACTTAATCTTAAACACCATTAAGTTTTCTTCCATCAAAATCCCAAGTCCTAAAAAACATGTTTATCTTTTCCCCTAAATCCCGGATGACCTATAATATTAGCAAAAAAGTGTGTGCCAATTTTGGAGATTGTGCATAGTTTCCTTCTTAGAAATTAAATAAAATAAAACAAGAAAACAAGACTTGAGTCTTGAATATCTTTCTTTGTGATCTTTGTTGAGATTACATGAAAAAAAATTAATACTATATTTATTTTAGAGATGTCTAAAGTACATTGTCAAAATGTACCTTCGGCTTGCCAACCCAACTTGAAATAACATCTTTTGAGATGGACCTTTGACTAACCTTTTTTTCCTTCTCCTTTTTATATGGCAAACAGGCAAAGTTTCTCAAATCTTCTATGGAAAAAATGAAATTGAATACATAGAGTTTCATCTCTCTCAAAAAAGAAAAACAACATTTGCTACCATAATATATATACACACACAATATTTACCATGTCACTCATAATTAATTAGACTAGCTTGTTTACCATTTATAAATATTAATAATTTATTTATATTGATATATAAATATAAATAAATATTATTATTAAAGATTGAATCTTTAAATCAATATATTATATTCATTTAATTTAACTAACACAGTTCATCTATCTCGAATTTTATATTATTTGACATTATAAAAAAATAATTAGTGTGAAATTTAACTTGAGTCAGTAACAATTAATTTTTAATTGAAACTCAATTCGATTAAAATTTAAATTAAATCAATAAAATAAAAAATATAAAAGAAAATTAAAAGAATCACATACGTGTTGAGAAACACGTGTGAGTTATGCAAGTCTTAATGCTGCTTATAAAAGTGGAGGTTAAACATTTTATAAGTGAGAACACTCATGCATCCATTGTCTTAATATTTTTGGTGAATATGTGGTGTCTCTCACTTGTTTGGCTGAATCTTTAACCTTTAAGTGAGTCTTTGACCAATGTGGATGCTTCCTCTCATGATGACCCATCAGTGGTATCAGAGTCGATAGTTTGAGTAAGTGACTGACTCCTTGTAAATAATTCTTCCTGACATGATGGTAGATAGACGATGTGTCCCATTGAAGTGCCTGTGACATGCTAAGGATGTCTATCAACGACGGTGCAAGTATGTGAATGCAAGAGCTATTGTTAAGGGGTGCATAGTGGATGGACTCACACTTGAAAGGGAGATTATTAAGAAACACATGAATTGTGTAAGTCTCACTTGCTTAGAAAAGTGGAGGTTAAGCACTTTATCATTGAGATGACTCATTCACCCATTGCCTTAAGGTTTTGGGTGAATGTGTGTCTCTCTCACTTATTTGGACGAGTCTTTGACCTTTAGGTGAGTGACACGGTCAGAAACCCAAGAGATTAGGAAATAGCAAGCGTTAAACCTAGAATGATAACACAGGATTGTAAGCGCAAAACCTGTCAAATAAACTCTAGAATCCACCAGAAAAAGAAAATACTGAATTTTATTAAGACCAGAGATAACCTTGATGGTCACACCCAAAGGTATTTAAATACATGAAAAGAAACTATAATGGGCTTTTAATCCAAAATTGAAATAAAATACATAAAAAAAAACTCTAATGGACTTTTAATCCAAAAATAAGAAATACAATAGAAAATTATGGAAAATATTAAAATATGTCTTTTGAGTCATAAACAAACTCGGATGACTTTAAAAGCCTTCCTACATAAGTCTCCTCCACCTCTAAAGAATTCGACTCCGAGTTCTCTTCTTGATAAAGAGCTTCATCTGCTTGATATTCATGAATGTCAACAACATTGAAAGTATTTGATATATTCATAAAATCTGGGAGAGTTACCACATAAGCATTATCATTGATCTTCCGGATCACTTTAAATAGGCCACACTTCCATGATTACAGCTTGCTGTAAGTACCAACTAGAAACCTCTCCTTACGTAGAAACACCATCACATCGTCTCCCATATTGAAAGCTTTAACTTTCCAACATTTATCTCGCATAAGAGGCAAATAATTTGATAGCTCATCCGTGATTAATTCCTTGAAATCCTTTAGGATCCCTAGCACTTCTTCTAGGATTATTGTTTCCTCCTTTACAACACTCATCAACCCTTTATTCACCACTTGACGGAAAAATTTAGTTTCTTTAACATTCTCATCAAGCTCCTTTTTACTATGTGTCATCACCAAGAAACTAGATTTTTGTTCCTCCTAGATTCTTATAAAAGTGAAAAATATGAGTTATATCAATTTTATGTTTTCCCCGTGTAAACATCATCACGTTAACACGTCCTCGATAAGTGATACCATTATCCTTACAAAGTAAAATATGACAAACATTTGTATCAATAACATCACAAAGTACCTCTTCTCTGTAATACTTTCCGTTGGAGATATGAACTCTATAGACTAGTGTTACTCAAACTTGAGAGCTTTTGTTTATCCAACCGATGGTGTATGACTTCTTACGGGGTTTTGTGGATAAGTTAAAATAATCTATCAATTTTTGTTACACCATATTCTCTATGCTTCCAGTATCCAGAATCATATTACACACCCTGTTCTTGATAAAATAATGTGTTTTAAACCAATTACTGCGACGCCCTTCATCTTTGGATGCTAGTAAATTTCTCTGCAACATAAAATTTATCCTCTCATCATTTTTTCCCTCTACAAACTAAACCCCTGCATATTCATTATTCTCAACTGCATGTCCTACTATTTTCTCTTTATCTTCCCTTTCTTGTGCAATAGCAGTAACTCTCCTTATTGGGCTAACATTTGATATGTGACCTCTTCCATTATAACGATAACACTTGTCTTCAGTGGGTTTAGCATATGGGTTATTCTGTCTATGAACTGGTGCTTTATCCTGGTGGAGACCATTAGAGCTACTAGTTTCCTTATTCTCAAGGTTGGAATCCATGGTTGATATACTATTTTCCTTATCGCCTACTGATTCAAAGTTATTAGAATACCTAAAAGGTGACAAATTTAAAGGGGATTTCTTCATCAATTATGTCTTTAAATCTAGACTGGGTGCCTCAATCACAATCCATGCAGTATGTAAATCCATCTTTTCCTACAAGGATCCCTTTAAGCCACTGATGTATCAAGGCACTTACTGGCTATCTAATTCCCTCAAATTTTTACGCTCAGAGAAATGTAGAAACTCAGTTGTGCATTCTATTATAGTTTTCTTTCACTGAACACACTTAATATATATCTTATAAAGAAAATGCTCATACCCTTCGGTAATAACCGCTCCAACATGAATTGTTTCATTCTTCGCCAATATCTGACTGACCCTTTTCTTTTCCTTTGCCTCTGAACAACAAGTTTATCCCACCAAATAGCAGTAATACTCTTCAGCATGATCGTCTCCATCTTAACTTGTTGTTCTTAGGAACTCCCATAACATCGAAGAACCTGTCGACGTCGATCTTCTAATCCATAAACACATTCACTCCCATTGTTCTATAGAATAATTGAATATCAACTTTCACTCGATAATCATGGTTATGTCGATTCACATGGTCAACTTCCTCTTCCTGGTAAGATTCTTATTCTTCAGAACTCGAATTTTTAGTAATAACAACACAATGATTGTTTCCAACCCGCGGAACCCTAACTTGTTCTCCCCTTGTCTCTTAACTGATTCTCATTGTTGTTGGCGTTGTTCACCTGATTTGCTAAATTCACAATCTGTTCATTCAAAGAAATTAGAATTGTGGTAAAAGTCGCGATAATTCTCTCAAGATATGCTCTGGTTACTGGTTGATCCGCCATGTTTGTCAAGCTACAAAAATAATAAGAGGAAACCTACTTTGATGTCAACTTATGCAGCTAGAAACCCTATGAAATATCAAGCGCTTAACCTAAAAATAAAACACAAGATTGCAAGCGCAAAATCTATCAGATAAGTTATGGAATCCACCAGATAAAGAAAATACTGAATTTTATTAAGATCAGAGATAACCTTGACGGCCAAATCCAAATATGTTTAAATACACAAAAAAGAAATCTTAATGGACTTTTAATCCAAAACAAAAATAAAATACAAAACAGAAACCCTAATTTACTTTTAACAAAAAAAAACAAATATAATAAAAAATTTGCGAAAAATATTAAAATACGATTTTTGAGTTTGAAACAAATGTTGATGACTTAAAAACCCTTCCTACATAAGTGAATATTTGACCTAATATAAATATTTATAACCATTGTTACCGTTGTGTTGCTCAGCAGAGCCAGATGTAGATGCAGGTGTAGACTTTTCAATTTCACCAGCCATCTTTTACTGAAGCGTTTTTCTCTTCCTGAATCATTTCTAAACACGGTTAAGTGCTTGCACCTTAGAACCGGCGCTCTGATGCCAATTGAAGGATAGAAAAACACTTAGAAAGGGGGGGGGGGGTTTGAATAAGTGTAGCTTTAAAAACTTGACAGATAAAAATAAATTGCACAGTTATTTTTATCCTGGTTCGTTGTTAACTAAACTACTCCAGTCCACCCCCGCAGAGATGATTTACCTCAACTGAGGATTTAATCCACTAATCGCACGGATTACAATGGTTTTCCACTTAGTCAGCAACTAAGTCTTCCAGAGTCTTCTGATCACACACTGATCACTCCAGGAACAACTGCTTAGATACCCTCTAAGACTTTTCTAGAGTATTCTGATCCACACGATCACTCTAGTTACAACCTGCTTAGATAACCTCTAAGACTTCCTAGAGTATACTGATCCACACGATCACTCTAGTTCCTTACAACTTAATGTAATCAATTCTAAGAGTATTACAATTGCTTCTTAAAAGCTATAATCACAAACTGTGATATTTCTCTTAACGTTTAAGCTTAATCTCACTAATATATTACAACAGCAATGTAGTGAGCTTTGATGAAGATGAAGATTCTGAGCTTTGATTTGAACAGCGTTTCAGCAAGTTAATATGAGTTGGTTTTGTGCAGAATCGTTAACCTTGCTTCTCATCAGAACTTCATATTTATAGGCGTTGGAGAAGATGACCGTTGAGTGCATTTAATGCTTTGCGTGTTCCGTACAGCATCGCATTTAATGTTATACGCTTTTGTCAACTACCTCGAGCCTTGTTCACGCTGTGTCTACTGACGTAGCCTTTAATAGCTTTTAACGTTCCTTTTGTCAGTCAGCGTAGCCTGCCACTTGTACTTCCTTCTGATCTGATGTTTGTGAATACAACGTTTGAATATCATCAGAGTCAAACAGCTTGGTGCATAGCATCTTCTGATCTTCTGACCTTGAAGTGCTTCTGTGCGTGATACCATCAGAACTTCAGTGCTTCTGATCTCATGTTCTTCTGATGCTTCCATAGACCCATGTTCTGATTCTGCTTCGACCATCTTCTGATGTCTTGCCAGACCATGTTCTGATGTTGCATGCTGAACCCTTTGAGACAAAGCTTCTGAGCGCTGAATTATGCATACTCTTTATATATTTCCTGAAAAGGAAATTGCATTGGATTAGAGTACCATATTATCTTAAGCAAAATTCATATTATTGTTATCATCAAAACTAAGATAATTGATCAGAACAAATCTTGTTCTAACAATCTCCCCCTTTTTGATGATGACAAAAACATATATAAATGATATGAATTTGCGATCAGAAAGAGCAGACGGCAAAAGACAAATTACACAGCTATAGCATAAGCATATGAATATGTCTCCCCCTGAGATTAACAATCTCCCCCTGAGATAAATAATCTCCCCCTGAAATAAATACTCGAAGAACTTTAATAAAAAGACTTCCCTGATTATTTTTGTAGAGACGATCACATAAGCTTCTGTCTTCAGAGAATTCGTAGCTTCTGACTTCTGCTTCCATTGGACAGCTTCAGAACTAGAATTTCTTTAGATCCCTAGAACACTCACAGCTTCTGATTCCTGCTTCCATCTAGGACAGCTTCAGAACTTGAATTTCTTTGATCTTCAGAACATTCACAGCTTCTGATTTCTGCTTCCATTTAGGACAGCTTCAGAACTCGAATTTCTTTGATCTTCAGAACATTCACAGCTTCTGATTTCTGCTTCCATTTAGGACAGCTTCAGAACTTGAGTTTTCTGGATCTTTAGAATGTTCACAGCTTCTGATTTCTGCTTCCCTCGGATAGCTTCAGAGCTTGAATTTCTACCAACCTCACTTCATGCTAGATTTGTATCAGAACATTGTTGAATGTACCAGAGCATCATCAGAGCATCTCTACATCCTGAAATGTTACAGAACAAAAACTAAACGACAAAAGTCAGCATGAACGAGTCAGAACATAAAATGTATATTAGAACACATGATATGTATCAGAGCCATATAGGCTAAAATAATGTTATCAGAGCAAATAGAATTTTGTCAGATCAAATAGACAAATATGGATCAAATTCTATTATCAGTGCTTCTGATTCATTCTTCTTTCTTGCTTCTGATTTCTGAAGCTTGACAGCACTCAGCTTGCTTCAGTTTCCATGAGTTTATTCTTTTTACAGAATAACACTTCTTATGGTTTTGCTTCTTGTGTTTGCTTTGAAGATTCTCTTCACTTCTTTATACCTGCAAAACACTTAAACCATATAGAACTTGCAGTTCTTGTTAGAAAATATGTGGGAGCTTTACCCAGCAACTGATAGATTAATCAAATCATTTATCATTTATCTTTCTCCCCCTTTTTGTCATAACATCAAAAAGAATATTTCAAAAGATTTAGATGAATAAAACGACAAAGAAAATCACTGGAATGTAAAAAACAAAGAAATTTTTCATTGATAATCAAAAAAGATTACAAGAGAGGAATGCAGGAAAACAGATGCAACAAGGAAAGAAAACTACAAAGACCAAAGGACTAAGATCCTAGCCTACGCAAAATCCGCGCCAGAACATCATGAATCCCGTCAGTGCTTGTAGCTTGCCTTGCCATGAAGGAGCGAAACTCAGCATTGGCTACTTCTTGCGCGTCCAAACGAGAAGCCAGCATAGCTTGATTCTGATGAAGAGCTTCCAAGGTCTCCATCAGAGCTGAGGTTTCACCAGAAGAGGAGGCACCAATATTTCTGCCAAAAGGGACAGCAATCTCAGCAGGGTGATCTTCTGGAAGATCTTCAGCTTGTGCATCTTCCATTTCCTCATCTGAGTCTGACTCAGAAGTAGCCTTAGCATATTCTGGTTCAGGCAGCTTAGAAGTTCCATCTTCCAGCGCTTGAAGAATAGCTGCTAGGTTTGTTGGAGGAGTAGGACCAGCAACTTCAGCAGGATAAACCACTACTGGAAAAACCATGTGAGGTGCTTTTTCAGAAGGGTTCATTCTGAACCAGTTAAACAGCCACTGAAAATCTCCAGTCAGCACAGGAAACCATGGTTTCCACACCACGATGTCTTTGCAGAGATTTTCTTCTTCCACCTCATCTGCAGGTATCTTCTTCTCAAGAACACTTCTGTTCCCGATGAGATGGTGATGGCTGCTTTCACCAACTTCCAACCGAAGACCACGAATACCAGGAGCTTCAGACATGATCCTTCTCTGAGTGTCTGTAGCCCTAACCAGAAAATCCTGACGAAAGGTATCCCAAAGGTTGCTTGTAGCATACTCATCCAGATGGTTAAGGTGAGCAGCACCCAGAATCTCCAACCAGCCATTTACATCAGAATGTAAAAGCTCCAGAAATGATTGAGTGGTAGGGGTTGGAGGGTTGACAGTGAACCTGGAGTCGGGAAGAACAACACTATAGGGATTAGGTGTTCTGGTGGGAAAAGGGTGTGAGAGAGATGAAGAAATATCTGATGGATGGGTTGAAGGAGAGGAGATATCAGATGGTGAAGAAGGTGGTTCCGAGAGGATGAATGAGGAGGAAGAGGTGGTGGAGGTCTTTGAAGAGGGAGGTGATTGAGGGGTACCGTCAAGAGGTTGATACACTTTGAGAGGGTCATAGGTGATCCTTACTCTTTTAGGTTTGGTTTCTGGTTCAGCAGTTGCCTTTCTCTTTTGTTTCCGATCATTATCTTGATTTCCAGAGCTTGACGATGGATTCATGATGAAGTTGCAGATATTGGAAACTGCTAGGGTTTATGATATGAGTGCAAAGAGCGAGAACGAAAAAGAAACTGAATGCAAAGTGAGAGAAATATAAGAGGGAAAAGAAACGTTTGAAGAATATAAAAAGAAAACTGAAAGAGAGTAAATGATGAAAAGCATTTAATGTTACGTGACGTGAGGAGAGATAATAATGACAAAAGACGTGATTTGCACAGTTACCTAAGTAGACGTCCCCTCAACTGCACGCACGCTTGTCCAGGAATAGTGAACACGTGTTTACCATCTAGATAGCCAGTTACAACTGTTTTGCTTTTAAAGAGATTCTGAATCAACTTAGACAATGAAACGTTAGTAATAACTGAATCACAAATTTCTAATTGATTTCAATCAGAACTTCTTAAAACAAATTTTATTTCAGAAGATACCCATACATAAGAACTTCTTATCTTCACATTCTGGACTTGTTTCTGAAGACCCATTTTGTACCTATTGTATTGAATCCATCTGGTCTAGGAACAAGATCCCAAACATCATTCCTTGTAAACTGATTCAGTTCTTCTTGCATAGCAATTATCCAGTCTGGATCTTCTAGAGCATGATCAACAGAAGTTGGCTCGATCAAAGATACAAGACCTAATTGACAGTCTGCATTGTTCTTAAGGAATGCTCTTGTTCTGATTGGATCATCCTTCTTTCCAAGAATGACATCTTCTGAATGACCAGAAGTGAGTCTGGATGATCTTCTGACAGATGGTTCTTCAGAAATGCTTAGATTGTCCAGAGAAGCTGATACTTGATCTTCCGATTCTTTGCTTCTGAGAAGCTCTGCTTCTGACGCGTTGCTTCTTGGCTGAACAACTTCTGATATATCAATATCACAATCTGCAAAATTATCAAACTGCTTTGGTTTTTCAGAACCAAGCTTATCATCAAACCTGATATTGATTGATTCTTCCACAACCAATGTTTCAGTATTGTATACTCTGTAGCCTTTTGAGCGTTCAGAATATCCAAGAAGGAAACATTTTTGCGCTTTGGAATCAAACTTGCCAAGATGATCTTTAGTGTTCAGAATAAAGCATACACATCCAAAAGGATGGAAATATGAAATGTTGGGCTTTTTATTCTTCCACAATTCATAAGGAGTCTTATTTAGAATAGGTCTGATAGAGATTCTATTCTGAATATAACATGCAGTGTTTATTGCTTCTGCCCAGAAATGCTTAGCCATATTGGTTTCATTGATCATGGTTCTGGCCATTTCTTGCAGAGTCCTATTCTTTCGTTCTACAACTCCATTTTGCTGTGGAGTTCTAGGACATGAGAAATCATGGGCAATACCATTTTCTTTGAAGAATTCTTCAAAGGATCTGTTCTCAAATTCACCACCATGATCACTTCTGACCTTTATGATTTTACACTCTTTTTCAGATTGAATCTGAATGCAGAAGTCAAAGAACACTGAATGAGTCTCATCCTTGTGTTTCAAGAATTTTACCCACGTCCAGCGGCTATAATCATCTACGATGACTAATCCATATTTCTTCCCTCTGACAGATGCTGTTTTGACTGGGCCAAACAGATCAATGTGCAAGAGTTCTAATGGCCTTGAGGTAGAAACAACATTCTTGGACTTGAATGCAGGTTTGGAGAACTTGCCCTTCTGACATGCTTCACAAAGAGCATCTGATTTGAATTTCAGATTAGGGAGTCCTCTGACAAGATCCAGTTTGTTAATCTGAGAAATCTTTCTCAAACTAGCATGACCTAATCTTCTGTGCCAGACCCACTGCTCTTCAGAAACAGACATAAGACAAGTCACCTTCTGACTCATAAGATCTTGCAGATCTGTCTTATAAATGTTGGTCTTCCTCTTGCCTGTAAATAGGATTGAGCCATCCTTCTGATTTACAGCCTTGCAAGACTTTTGATTAAAGATTATATCATAACCATTGTCACTCAATTGACTGATAGATAAGAGGTTATGTGTTAATCCTTCTACAAGAAGTACATTAGAAATGGAAGGAGAGTTACCAGACTTTATAGTTCCAGAGCCAATTATCTTGCCCTTCTGATCTCCTCCAAACTTGACTTCTCCACCAGACTTAAGCACCAGGTCTTGGAACATAGACCTTCTTCCTGTCATGTGTCGTGAGCATCCAGAGTCCAGGTACCATGACATGTTGTGCTTTGTCCTTTTTGCAGCCAAGGATATCTGCAATAGGAATAATCTTATCCTTAGGTACCCACATCTTTTTGGGTCCTTTCTTGTTAGATTTTCTCAAGTTCTGATTGAACTTGGGTTTAACATTGTAAGCAAATGAAGGAACAGCATGATAATTCTTAATGTGAGTTTCATGATATTTCCTAGGTTGTGTCACATGCTTTTTGGTGTGTGTTATGTGAAAACTTTGAGCATGTGAAGTGTGCCTAATATCATGGGAGTGGCCATACTTGAACTGATCATACAATGGCTTGTATGTGAATTTCATTTCATCAACAGGTTCAAGTTTGTATGGGGTTTCACCCTCAAAACCAATGCCAACTCTTTTGTTTCCAGACACAGCATATATCATAGAAGCTAGCTGACTTCTGCCAATACTTCTAGATAAGAACTTCCTGAAACTTAAATCATATTCTTTCAGAATATGGTTTAGACTAGGAGTGGATTTTTCTGAATCAGAAGGAGATCCAACATTATTGGATAATTTTAAAAGTTTTTCTTTTAATTCAGAATTTTCCAACTCAAGCTTCTTTGTTTCAAATTCAAATAGCTTTTTCAGCTTTTTGTATTTGAGACTAATCTGAGACTTGAGTTCCAGAAGTTCAGTTAGACCGGAAACTAACTCATCTCTAGTAAGTTCAGAAAATACCTCTTCAGAATCTGATTCTGATGTAGATTCTGATCCGTCATCTTCTGTCGCCATCAGCGCACAGTTAGCCTGTTCATCTTCAGAGTCTGAATCATCTTCTGACTCATCCCAGGTTGCCATAAGACCTTTCTTCTTATGAAACTTCTTCTTGGGATTTTCCTTCTGAAGTTTTGGACATTCATTCTTGAAGTGTCCAGGCTCATTGCATTCATAGCACATGACCTTCTTCTTGTCAAATCTTCTGTCATCAGAAGATTCTCCACGTTCAAATTTCTTTGAACTTCTGAAGCCTCTGAACTTCCTTTGCTTGTTCTTCCAGAGTTGATTTAGCCTTCTGGAGATCAAGGACAGTTCATCTTCTTCTTCAGATTCTGATTCTTCAGGATCTTCTTCTCTAGCCTGAAAAGCGTTAGTGCATTTCTTGATATTGGATTTTAATGCAATAGACTTACCTTTCTTTTGAGGCTCATTTGCGTCCAGCTCTATTTCATGGCTTCTCAAGGCACTGATAAGCTCTTCCAGAGAAACTTCATTCAGATTCTTTGCAATCTTGAATGCAGTCACCATAGGACCCCATCTTCTGGGTAAGCTTCTGATGATCTTCTTTACGTGATCAGCCTTGGTGTATCCCTTGTCAAGAACTCTCAATCCAGTAGTAAGAGTTTGAAATCTTGAAAACATCTTTTCAATGTCTTCATCATCCTCCATCTTGAAGGCTTCATACTTCTGGATTAAAGCGAGAGCTTTAGTCTCCTTGACTTGAGCATTTCCTTCATGAGTCATTTTCAAGGACTCATATATGTCATAGGCCGTTTCCCTGTTAGATATCTTCTCATACTCAGCATGAGAGATAGCATTCAGCAAAACAGTTCTGCATTTATGATGATTCCTGAAAAGCTTCTTCTGATCATCATTCATTTCTTGCCTTGTCAGCTTTACGCCACTGGCATTTACTGGATGTTTGTAACCATCCATCAGAAGATCCCATAGATCACCATCTAGACCAAGAAAGTAACTTTCCAGTTTATCTTTCCAGTATTCAAAGTTTTCACCATCAAATACCGGCGGTCTAGTATAACCATTGTTACCGTTGTGTTGCTCAGCAGAGCCAGATGTAGATGCAGGTGTAGACTTTTCAATTTCACCAGCCATCTTTTACTGAAGCGTTTTTCTCTTCCTGAATCTTTTCTAAACACGGTTAAGTGCTTGCACCTTAGAACCGGCGCTCTGATGCCAATTGAAGGATAGAAAAACACTTAGAAAGGGGGGGGGGGGGTTTGAATAAGTGTAGCTTTAAAAACTTGACAGATAAAAATAAATTGCACAGTTATTTTTATCCTGGTTCGTTGTTAACTAAACTACTCCAGTCCACCCCCGCAGAGATGATTTACCTCAACTGAGGATTTAATCCACTAATCGCACGGATTACAATGGTTTTCCACTTAGTCAGCAACTAAGTCTTCCAGAGTCTTCTGATCACACACTGATCACTCCAGGAACAACTGCTTAGATACCCTCTAAGACTTTTCTAGAGTATTCTGATCCACACGATCACTCTAGTTACAACCTGCTTAGATAACCTCTAAGACTTCCTAGAGTATACTGATCCACACGATCACTCTAGTTCCTTACAACTTAATGTAATCAATTCTAAGAGTATTACAATTGCTTCTTAAAAGCTATAATCACAAACTGTGATATTTCTCTTAACGTTTAAGCTTAATCTCACTAATATATTACAACAGCAATGTAGTGAGCTTTGATGAAGATGAAGATTCTGAGCTTTGATTTGAACAGCGTTTCAGCAAGTTAATATGAGTTGGTTTTGTGCAGAATCGTTAACCTTGCTTCTCATCAGAACTTCATATTTATAGGCGTTGGAGAAGATGACCGTTGAGTGCATTTAATGCTTTGCGTGTTCCGTACAGCATCGCATTTAATGTTATACGCTTTTGTCAACTACCTCGAGCCTTGTTCACGCTGTGTCTACTGACGTAGCCTTTAATAGCTTTTAACGTTCCTTTTGTCAGTCAGCGTAGCCTGCCACTTGTACTTCCTTCTGATCTGATGTTTGTGAATACAACGTTTGAATATCATCAGAGTCAAACAGCTTGGTGCATAGCATCTTCTGATCGTCTGACCTTGAAGTGCTTCTGTGTGTGATACCATCATAACTTCAGTGCTTCTGATCTCATGTTCTTCTGATGCTTCCATAGACCCATGTTCTGATTCTGCTTCGACCATCTTCTGATGTCTTGCCAGACCATGTTCTGATGTTGCATGCTGAACCCTTTGAGACAAAGCTTCTGAGCGCTGAATTATGCATACTCTTTATATATTTCCTGAAAAAGGAAATTGCATTGGATTAGAGTACCATATTATCTTAAGCAAAATTCATATTATTATTATCATCAAAACTAAGATAATTGATCAGAACAAATCTTGTTCTAACAAACTTCTCTTTTATGAAGTGTCGATCAATCTCAATATGTTTGGTTCTGTCATGTTGAACTGGGTTATGAGCTATGCTAATGGCAGCTTACTGTCAGAGTATAATTTTAATGGAAGCTCAATTTTCATCTTAAGTTCTTCTATGACTCTAAGGATCCATAACCCTTCACAAATACCTTGAGACATAGCTCTAAACTTATCTTCTGCACTACTTCTTGCTACAACTCCTTATTTCTTGCTCCTCCATGTCACAAGATTACCCCAAACATAGGTACAATATCCAGAGGTTGATCTTCTATTTGTGACTGAGCCTGCCCAATCAGCATCGGTGAAGATAGAGACATTTCTTTCACTAGTTTTCTTAAAATGTAAGCCTTTACCAGGCTTTCCCTTCAAATATCTCAGTATCCTGTAGACTGGCTCAAGATGTTCCTCGTAAGGAGAATGCATAAATTGACTTACTACACTAACTTAAAAAGCAATATCAGGTCGGGTGTGTGACAAATAAATCAGTTTTCCAACCAATCTCTGATATCTTTCAATATCAACAGGAACATTACCTTCTCCCTAAAGTTTAGCATTAAGATCCATAGGGGTATATGCAGGACGACATCCACTCATTCCCGTACCTTTCAATAAGTCTATAATGTATTTCTGCTGTGAAACCATAATACCATTCTTTGACCGAGCAACCTCCATACCAAGAAAATATCGCATGGATCCTAAGTCCTTGATTTCAAAGTTTACTGCTAATTTCTCTTTTACTCTTGCAATTTCAACTGTATCGTCTCCAGTAAGGACAATATCATCAACATATACAATCAGGGCAACCAATTTCCCATCATGGGAGAACTTTGTGAACAAGGTGTGATCAGCCTGTCCTTGAATGTACCCTTGTTTCTTCATGAACTGAGTGAATTTTTCAAACCAAGCTCTAGGAGACTGTTTAAATCCATAAAAAGACTTATTTAATTTGCATACATTTGATCCAATTTTGTTTTCAAATCTAGGAGGAATGTCCATGTATACTTCTTCTTCTAGATCACCATTAAGAAAGGCATTCTTAACATCTAACTGATGTAGGGGCCAATCCAGGTTAGCAGCAAGAGATAAAAGAATTCTTACAGCGTTCAGTTTTGCAACAGGAGCAAATGTCTCTGAGTAGTCTATACCATAGATCTGAGTAAATCCTTTAGCCACCAAGCGAGCCTTGTACCTTTCAATTGACCCATCTGAATTATACTTCACAGTAAACACCCATTTGCATCCAATTTTCTTCTTGCCATTCGGTAGTTTTGTAACACTCCAAGTTTTGTTCTTTTCTAGAGCTTTCATCTCCTCGAGTACAGCTTCCCTCCACTTTGGAATTTCTAGAGCAACCTGTACATTTTTTGGAATTTCTACACTAGACAATTTTGAGGTGAAGGCAGACAGAGATGAAGACAAATTTGAATATGATATAAAATTGGACATGGGGTGTTTAGTACACGATCTAACAGGTTTTCTAATGGAAATGGGATCATCTATATCAGGATACAAGAAACATAGATGGACCTACCTTTCCTATTCTTAGGAGATTGATCATTCCCCGGTTCAGATTCCTGACAGTGTGGAGATGTGGACTCATCCATTCCTTTGTGGTGCTTTTTCACAAACCCCCTTTCCAAATCCCGTTTCCTAATTCAAATCTGTTTTCCTGAAGTGACTCATTATTCTGTGGCATTTCAATGAGATCATCACTATCATTGTTTTCAGGAATTTCATTGTTTTCTACATGAGAAAATATAGGCTCAGATTCACAAGGATCCTTACTCATAATAGGAGTAGGATTAGATAAAGAATCATGGCCATTTTCTGTTGGTGCAGAAGTATAAGTCTCATAACTTTGTGATAGAAGCAAAGATAAATTATTTAAAAAACTCATGTTCTCAATTTGAAACAAGTCTTCCTTTATATCCCCCCTTGATGAGTGTCATCAAAAAAAGGTTTATTTTCAAAGAATGTAACATCCATAGTGACAAACATTTTTTTTGTTTTTGGATCAAAACATTTATATCCTTTTTGGGTTGGGGAGTATCCAACAAAAACACACTTTATAGCACGTGGTTCAAGTTTTCCAACACTTTTATGTTCATGAACAAAAGTTGTGCAACCAAAGATTTTTAATGTCAGATCAGTTAAAACACGACTACTAGGAAAACATTCTTTGAAAGTATTAATTGGAGTTTGTAAATTAAGAATTTTGGAGGGCATTCTATTAATTAAATATGTAGTTGTTAAAACGGCTTCGCCCCACAAATATTTTGGTACTTTATTTGTGAAAAGTAGAGCTCTAGCAACCTCCAATAAATGTTTATTTTTCCTTTCGACAACTCCATTTTGTTGAGGAGTATTAGGACATGAACTTTGATGTACAATCCCATTTTTTAGAAAAAAATCATCCAAGATAGTGTTAAAATATTCTTTGCCATTATCACTTCTAAAGACTTGGATATTTGTTTGAAATTGATTCTGCAACATTGTAAAAAAATTCTTTACAACCTGACAAACATCTGATTTCCCCTTTAACAAGTACACCCAACATACTCTTGTATGGTCATCTATAAATGTGATAAACCATTTTTGAGAGAGAGGTTTTGATGGTTAGGGCCTAAAACATCACTTTGAATAATAGGAAAAGGTTTTGATGGTTTATAAGGCTGTATTGAAAATTGGGGACGATAATGTTTTGCAAACTCACATGCTTCACATTTAAACGAAGAAAAGTTCTTATTATGAAATAACTTAGGAAACAAGTGTTTTAAGTAACGAAAACTAAGATGACATAATCTTAAATGCCATGTCATAATGTTGTCATTTTTATTACTCAAAATAGAAAAAGACCCAAAACAGGAACTTATTGTTTTTGAAGGCAGTTGTGATGCAGATCCAATGTCAAGGTAGTAGAGTCCTCCACTCTCCTTAGCACTTCCAATCATCTTCCCCGAGTTCAAATACTGAAAGACACAGTGAGATCGGAAAAAATTAGTTTGACAATTTATATCTTGGGCTAATTTACTGACGGACATTAAATTACATGATATATTTGGAACATGAAGGACATTTTTCAGAGTTAACATTGGAGACAAGACAACTAACCCTTTACCTGCAATGGCTGAAAAAGAGCCATCTGCAATTTTTATTTTTTGATTACCTGCACATGGACTATATGAAGAGAAAAAAATAGATTCACCTGTCATGTGATCAGAGGCACCTGAATCTACTATCCAAGTATGACTAGGACTGACACTAATAAATGCATAATTACCTTTTGTTGCTATAGAGCAAGAAGGAGCTGGAGACTCGAGGAGTTTGTACAGTCTATCTAGTTGTTCTGTAGTGAGTGGAAGCTGAGGTCTTTATTGAGCCCAGCGAGAAACATGAAGGCACAATCATTTTCTTGTCTTTTGAGAAATAAAACACTATCTTCGGTACACCTCCAATTGTCATCATAACATAGATCCAACTCTTGCCACAGGGTCAACAACTCATTGTAATAAGCAGTAACATTCCTGTCCCCTTGTTTCGCATGCCATAACTTTGATTTTAAACCAAAAATTTATGAGGAGTTTTGAATATCAGAGTATGTTTCCTTAACAGCTTCCCATACATCCTTTGCAGAAGGTAAAAACATATAAGGCTTACCTATTCCAGTTTCCATAAAGCTTACCAACCACGCAATAATCAAGGAGTTTTCAGATTTCCATTGTTTGTAAAGAGGGTCTCCTTCTACCGGTTCAACTACTGCTCCTGTTAAAAAACCAAGTTTCCCTTTGCTATCCAATACCAAGCGAACTATTTGGGCTTATTCATTATAGTTATTCCCCTTCATCTTAGGAATATTGACCTTGAGGGAGTATGAGGAACCCTCTTGGTCATTGCCTCCTATATTGAAATATTTGCCATTGTTTGTGACACCCGATGTTTCGTCGCCGTTTCCGCCACCATTGCCATTTCTGCGGCCACCGCCGTTACCGCGACCATCGCCGTCACCACCATCACCGCGGCCACCGCCACCGCCATCATTGGATCCGGTGTAGGCGAAACCTAGAGCGGTCCAACTCGTGTTGTGATTCGCCATAGGGGATTAAACGAGTATGTCAATCGGGTCGGGTAAGAAAGCGGGTCGAATAGTAAACCCTAACCCAGAGCTCTTAATACCATATCGAAAGGAATTCTAAATAGCTGTTATATTTTATTCCTTAGCTCTAAGCTGGTATATATAGTGGTAGTACGATAATGATATTAATTCTCTTCTTAGTGGAGAATAAAGGGAAATAAAAGAGAATACACGAAAATAATACAAATAGAAATAAGATATTCCAACAATATATATATATATATATATATATATATATATATATATATATATATATATATATATATATATATATATATATATATATATATATATATATATATATATATATATATATATATATATATATATATAGGGGATGACTCAAGTGAGAACACTTGGTTATTATGAGAAATGAGAACAATGTATCACGACCATTAAATTTTTATTTTGTTGATTTTAATGGACTGAATTGGTTTCTTTTTCTATGATCCTTAGTATTTATTATAGAAAGAGAAACCAATCCAGTCCATTAAAATCAACAAAATCAAAATTTAATGGTCGTGATTCATTGTTCTCATTTCTCATAATAACCAAGTGTTCTCACTTGAGTCGTCCCCATATATATATATATCAAATGATATTAAGGTGTCAAATTTATTATCATGATATCTCCGATAATTCTTTCTCAGATATTCGTACAACAAAATCAATCATTAGATTGAAAGCTACTATCGTATAGATTATGCCTACAAAATTTCACATTAATTAATTCGTAGTCATTTGACATGTATATGAGATGGATCAAAATGAACCGTTTTGATGAAATTTCGTAAGAGTTTAATTTGAAATTTTATATATATAATCTATGTGATAGTTTCTTTCAATCCAACCGTTAATTTTATTATACTAATATATGAGAAAGGGTTATCAAATGTGTTATTATAATAAATTTGAGACTTTGATGTCTTTTGATCTTGATTATATATAATTAATAAATTATATTTTAAACTTAAATTCAATTAATTTAATTTAAAAATTGAACCACAAAATCAGATTAGCTGATTCACTACGTGGATTGGAACTAATTGGCTGAATAAATAAAAAATTTACAAACTAAATTTAGTGAATTAATTATTGATTAATTGTGAATTAATTAACTTTGATGTCTTTCAGCACTGTATTTTCACTTAACTAGCAAAGGAGTATTGTTAGCAAAGAACTCTTTTTAGTAGAAAATAATTAAAGACAAGAATAGAAAAACTATGTGCTAATTAATTTTCTATTTGTTTTTTTATTTTCTCATATCACAAGTTATCTTGGTACTCGAGAGCACTATGGCATCATATTATGTCCCTTCACTCTGGGCCCAAATGAAGTTACTACCTTTCTGCCTCTTAGTGGAGAAGTCAAGGAGTTTAATTAGATTCAAAAGTTCATGGATTCTTTGAAAACACAAAGTGATTAGTTATTAATCTTAATAAATACGAGTTGAGTCTGTGTGACATCTGTCTCCTTTGAATACTTTTCACTTTCATTGTTGACAAAGTTTAGTGGGTCTAAAACAAGTTTGTATTAGGGTTTTTCTAATTATAAACCACTTTATAAAATTTGCCTTTACACAACTTTATTTCGAATTAATAGATGCATTTCTAGCATTTCTGTACAAAGGTTTGTACTTGTTTAATTAACTTGAGCTTGAATTAGAGGTTATTAGTATACTATTGACTTTTGGAAAAATAAATAAATTTATCTTTCTTGCTTTTACTTTAGGAGTGTTTGTAAAAGCTTATTTAGATTGATTTATAAGTATTTCTGCAAATATTTAGCAGAACCTATAAAAATAATTTATTACTCATTTCATTTTATATATTTATCACTTTTTAAAATTTATTTTGTTCCTATTTATTTTTTATTTTAGAATTAATATAACATTGATTATGATTTTATCAATAATATTTTTAAGTATTTATCACATATAGATAAATAGGTAAAATTAAATAAAAGATATTAAAAGTATTATTAAAAAATTATATCAAAATGAAACAAAGTTTAATAGTTTTTTGTTACATGTAAATAAATCTAAAATGACAACTAAATAAAAACCTAAGAGATATATACTATAGTATAAACAAGTTTAACTTGTTTTTTTTTTTTATAACTTCTCAAAATATATGAATGCATATGAAAATTTCATTTTATTTTTCTAATTATAGAGACAAATTGATAAAAAATAAGTTTTTGACTTTCTCTGAAGATATTAAGATGGTAATTTTCACTTTGTTGACCTAACACCTCTACTCATCTCTTTTCTTCATTAATGGAAGAATATTTTACAAATTTCCTCTTCCCAGAAACGAATATTAATCTTAATCTAATATTCATCAATTCCTAAACGAAATCGCACAAAAACCTAACAAAACTTCCGTGTAGAAGTAGTCACAAATGTCTATAGCATTCCTCTTAGCAAACTCCATATACCATGTGTTAAAGGAGATAGAATTTCTAAAACCATTTTTGAAGATGAATACCTATTATGTATCGAATCCTTCAAACACAAGGAACCACTCCGCTTATAGTGGTCAATTTAAGAGCAAAGCTTACAATTTTCCATGATTCCAAAAGAGTTTGAGGAAATTTTTAACAAGTGAATTGAAGTATGTAGCAAGGGTTTTCCAAAGAGATCAATAGAATGAAGTTTCATGGCTTGAGCTAGGAGATATGATTTTGTCAATATGGCTCCATGAACACTTGAAAATGAAGAAGAACATGAAGAACAAATTTGAATTTGATTCAAATCTGCAAGAATCAAGCCAAGGCAGGTCCTCTAACTTGTTTAAGAGGCCATAATTAGAAGATTACATACTCTTTTGGGCTATGATCCAAGTGCTTAAGCCATTAACCATTGAATCATTCCATTAATGGCATAAAGATCACTCTTCCATTCTTGAAAAGAAGCTTTAATCCAACCACTATTGCATTGAGCCTCTAAACATGTTCCTTCTGCAGCAAAAGCAAGTTAAACACCACAAGCAAGTTGTAATACGGTGAACTGACTTTATTCGAAATGTGCGGATAGCAAGAGTCGCCACCGACTTTTATTTTATCCAATTGGAAAGGCTAAAAGAACAGGAAAAGACCTTTTAAAGATTTTGAGTTTGGGGGGTAAGTTATACAAAGGGAAGGTGTAAGGCACCCTTTGCATCCATTGTTATCCATGGGCTCTTAATTGCTTAGCTCACTTGTTTGTTTGAATTGTTTGAAAAGATTTTGAATAAGAAAAGATTTCGAAGAAGAACTTTAGCTTGTAAATAAGCGTAGTCTTTTTGAATTTGATTTTGAAAAAGAGTGGGAAAAAGATTTTGGATTTACTGCAAGCAATTAGTAGCAACTACCCTAAGTTTTAAAATTTGTTTTTTTAGCTTTTCAGGGCTATCCCTACCATAATAGGGTAAGGAAGTCCTTTGATTTGGAAGTTGAAGGGTCGTCGAATTATCGTTCGCCAAAGACTGTCCCTAGCCATAGTGGGGCAGGTAGTCTAAGGGAAGGATCAGAATAGCCATCTTTCGTTTAGGCAACCAGAGGATACCTCAGCCCTTCGTAGGCAAATTCCGAGGGACGAGATCATATTTAGTGTATCGAAGGAAGAATCATTAAGGACTTATGATCTTTGCATTAGTCGAGGCAACATGGATGAGGTATCCTCGTATTCGAGGGACACGGCTATTCTGCAAAAAACACAAGGCAACAAGGCAACAGGCAACAAGCAACAAGAGGGGTACCATAAAAGGGTGCGTGGGTGCAACAATCATGTGATCAAATTCAGTTATATTATCTTGTAATTAAGTGATTCTAATTGGATTAACAGGCTTGCACTCCCTAAGATTACTAACCACACAATAATATATCATAGTGTTAAGTGCCTTCAAGGCCAAACAATACAGCCTCGAAGCAGTAACAAAAATATGGGGAAGGAAAAAGAAACCAGTGGATCTGACTCAAGTAATAATATAAAATAAATGAGGTCAAGATTTAGGGTTATCGACTATTGAGCTTTGGCGGTTGGCCAACCCTGAAATTTGGGAAAAGAGAAAACAAATACGAAGGGGTGAGTGTATGGACAGTTCATTTGCCAAAAAGGTAAAAAATAAATAAAAAGGAAGAATAATTAAATTAACTTAAAGGCAAAATAAAAGAAGTTGAATCGAGACTTAGCTTTGATCTGATATGGTTGGTAGTCGGAGGTAGCCTCGAGGTTAACCCTGAAAAATGGGCAAAAATAGGCAAAATACGTGAGTGCAAAAGAGTCCATTGACTTTCGAGGTTTTAACCTTAATAAAAATTTTAGAATGCAAATAAATATTTAAAGGAAAATAAAGTCAGGACTTAGCTTTGTAAAAGGCGTGGCGCGTAATCGGGAGTCATCTGATAATTACCCTGAAAAAGGAATGCACAAAATTTTTTTTTTAGCGTACAGTTAATTCTCGCAAACATTAAATCGGGCAGAAATTAAATAATAAGAAAAAAAATCAGATTTAATTAATTATTGGTTTTTCAACCTAATTAATTAAATCAATCAAAATAAAAATGAGGATTTTAAAATGTCAAAACATATTTTTAATTGATTATTCAAAAATAATTTATTAATTTAAAACAATTTAAACAATTTTTAAATTATTTTATGACAAATAAAATAAATCGAATAATCGGTAATTGAAAAAAAAAATTAAGATAAAAAAAAAGTTTTTTATAATTTTGTAAGAAAAAGAATTTTTATATTATATATATGTATTGATAATAATAAAAAGGGTTATGTAATACAAAAGAAAAAAAATTAGAAAATTCTTAGCTTTTGATTGTATGTGGCGCATCCCTGGAGGTGTATGATGGACTTGCGCCTTGAAGGACGTCGGATCTGGGATTAATGAGATCGGAGGGATGCGTGTTAAGGGCGTACCACAAGAGCGTGCATCTTGAAGCACAGGATCCCTGGATTTGAAAACCAAAGTTGCGCACGCGTACCAACCATTGAGGACGTGCCACGAGGTCGTCCCTGATCTGGCTCCGTCGTCTAAAGTCTGATAAAGACTTAGTGACGGTTTGGAAGCGTCACTACAAACCCCCTCTTAAGAATACAGTCAAACCACCATGGAAATGCTTCGCGACATGATGAATGAGATCGTCTCATCCTCACGATCACAATGGTACCTGCAATTGCTTATAATTTTCCCTAAAACAAAAAGCCCTAATTTGAGGTCTCAAACCCCATTCATGGCAGATTCCTCATACAGTCATATAAACGCAATTACTCTTCCAAAAACGATCAAAACATCATAACAAACAAAAATATGGAATCTAATTCTCAGAATGATGCATGGTTGAATGGAATCGAACCAAAAAGGATAACGACTTACCTCGGGCGATTGGAGGATTTTCTGGAGGTGTTGTTCGCGTGTGTGTATCCCAAAAGCTTCAAAAACCTTCAAGGATCGTATTGGAGTCTCCAAACCTTCTTGAATTGCCCTCTAAACTCGAAACCGAATTCCATAAATTCTTGAGTTTTTTGGGAACTAGCTTGGTGTTCTTGAGCCTGCAAAACGTGAAACCTTGCATCTGGATTTGTTTGTGTACTTATAGAGGTTATATTAGGGTAACAAACTTGTGTCAAATCTCCCTAGAATCCAAGATTGAAATTTGATTGAAATTGAATATGGATTTTGATATTTTCTTTCTAATCATGGCCAAGATTGTTTCAATCACTCCAATTCTCTTTTGCACGAATTTTATATAATTATAGGACATTATTGATGATTGAATTGATTGAAAAATATAATTAAATCAAACCTTTTCAAATTTCTTTGATTTACTTGATTTAAATTATATTTTTAATGAATAGAAATTCAATAAAAATCAAATAATTGTTAGAAATTTGTGGCCTTGGTCTTGGATCTTCTAGATGACTTGGGGAGCAAGATTGGGCCATAAAAACTTAGGCTCCTTTGCAAAAGAAATCAATTCGACGATCAAAGCTTCGATTCTTCACTTCTCAGTTTGCTACAGTAGAAAATGGTGTAATGTGCTCTGAAAAAGATGAATCTCTCTACAAAATATCTGATTTGCTCTTTATATAGCAATTTTGTTTTCTGACCAGGGCGCGTCGCGCCCTCTAGCGCGCATCGCGCCATGTCACTTGCAGATCAAACCGCGCAACGCGCGCTATTCTCTGCTGGAAGCTTCACAAAATATCTAAACCCAGGGCGCGACGCGCCCTAGTACCGCGTGACGCGCGCTAGGCTCTGCCCACCAGACTTCAATCTTGGCCAAAACAAGCTCAAAGCTTCCAAAATTTGCCAAGACCTACAAAATCATAACTAAAACACATATTAACATGAAATAAAAGCTAAAATTATAAACTACAAATAGTTATATAAAACTAAAGGGAATTATACGAATACTCGATAAAATCGGTCGAGAGGTGCCACAAATTAAACTTGATATTAACACAATTTGGCACCTAACAAACATCATCCTTGGCATATCAACCATCAAACCGTTAGGGGCGATTATATCCACCCATTACCTGGTCCTAAAATACCAGTTACCTAGCGGGCGAGTTGGGATGGTTTGAGGAGATCAGGAAAGCGCCCCATAATGTTACTACTGTAGCCTGGAAATGGGGAAGGAGGATCTCGCGCACGAGGCTACCATATTTCACAAAGTACGAGACACGAACAATGCGAGTTGTGACCCTAAATTGGGCGTGGAAAACAAGAGGATCATGCCCAAGTAGGCACCTCACTTTTCGAAGAAAAAGAGTGTGAACTAGTCGACTAACTCATTAGAAACATCTACTTGTTCATCTGGGCCCCATCCGACATGTTAGGGATAGATACCAGAGTGGTGGGAAATCGCCTTGTCGTCAACTCCTCTGTAAGACTAGTGTAACAAAGAAAGCAAAAAGTTGGCGAGGAGAAGAGATCCGCCATCTACGAGGTGGAAGACAAGCTAACAACCGTTGGTTTCATTACAGAAACAAAATACATAACCTAGTTAGTCAATGTAGTGTTAGTAAATAAAGTATCTAACAAGTGGTGCATGTGCGTCGATTTCACCGACCTCAATATGGCATGTCATAAGGACCCTTATTCCTTGCAAGATATTGATCACTTGAATGATGGGCCATCATGCTACTACATGTTGAGTTGTATGGATGTATATTCGGGGTACAAGAAGATTAAGATGGATCCCTTTGACGTACCTAAGATGACATTCATGTCAAACCATGACAACTACTATTATAATGGCACGCCCTTCATCCTCAAGAATGCAAGCGCGACTTACCATTGACTCATGGATGCCGTGTTATCACACCAAATAGGGTAGAAATTAGAAATCTACGTCGACGACATGATAATGAAGACTGCGGAAGGGCATAGTCATGAAGACTCTTGCTCCCAACTAGCTTTACCTGGGTGCAATTCTTCCCAAAACATCTTCACCAAAGGTATTTCCTTCTTTCTTAACACCTGGACTTCCTAGTCCACTATACAGCTCAGTTGAGGTTGAAATGCAAGGTCTTCCGTAACAACTACTCAATATGTAAGAATGGGTTGATAATGATCTGACACGAACATCCTCAATTAGGATACATCGAATACATTATGAAGCCCATATAGGGAAGTTGGCAATATTAACTGATACGCCACTTCACCTACCTGACTTATGATCTGGTAAGGACCAACACACCTCAAACTCAACTTTTTTTTCCTTGAAAGGTCCCTGTAGTCCAAGCTTGGGGGATAACCTTCAAAAACACTTGGTCCCCGTCTTCAAACTCTAAAGGTATTCTCCTTCGATCCACATAACTCTTCTAGTAATTTCGGGCATGTTTCATCTTCTCTTAAGTCATTCAAATTAAGGGTAATGGATCTTTCTAATTATCTCCACTCTCCAAGACACAAGCCTGCAACATATCTTCGACGGTCTGGATGATTTTCTCCTATTGGCCACATTGCACGATGAAAAGGTTTCTAAATATTGAAGTAACTGCAGTTCTCGGTCAGATACAATATAAGCAGGAACACCATGCAGTTGGACTATCCCTGCAATGAAAAGCCTTGCTAAGTGAATAATCTTGTAGGTAGTCTTAACGGGTAAAAAGTGAGCCGATGTGGTCAACCTTTCTACGATCATCCAAATCGAGTCATTCCCACAAAGAGTACGAGGTAAATCCACTATAAAGCTCATAGATATGCTCTCCCACTTTTACTCGAATATATCTTAGAGCTGCAACATATAGAGCTGTCAAAATGGGCTAGCCCATATGGGTCGGCCCACCAGGCCTGAAAAATCATAGAGCTTGGGCCTTAAAATTAGAGTCCATATTTTCCAGGGCCTTTTTAGCCCATCCCTAAAAAGCCCGCTACCTATTAGGGCTAGCCCATATGGGTCGTGGGTAGACCATCAGGCCCGCATAATTATAAATTTTAAAAAAAATATATTAATATTTATATTATCTTACTCCAAAATAGCATATTGATTTTTCTCACTTCACTAAATTGTATCTCTATTTTATTCAATCTTTCTCTTTTAAATATTATACATTAGTATAATCAACATTTTTTCATCATATTATATTAATTTTTCTCTTATAATAAATATTCAAGTATTATTTTATACAATTTAGACATATATTGTATTTAGAAACATATTATAGTATTTATAAGAGATAATATAGTACTTAAAAATATATTATGTTTAAAATAACATAATTTTTAATTTTATTTATAATAAATATTATGGAGTTTTTATTTTAATTTTTTTAAATAAAAAAGCTCATTTAGGGCCGGATAGCCCGAAGTCCATCTAGGGCCGGACTCGGGTAATAAATCTCGAGCCCATATTATACAGGGTCTTTTTGACCCAGCCCTGAAAAGTCCAGAGCCCGCTAGGACCAACCCATTTAGGACCGGGTAGCCCATATTGACATCTCTAGCAACATACCTTCAGATATTTTGTGTTAAATTTTCACTTGCTAACACACTACATACCTATCCACATTATGAATATCACAAAACAACAACTATTAAATCTTTTATAAAAATAATACCCAAAACCAAAAGAAAAAATACAATTACATAAGTAAGAAGTAAAAGAACCTACATAAAAACTAAAATACAATTTTTTTATTTGTTTTCTTAGAGTAAGTATATTAATGGTTTGACCCATTCCATAAGAATCTATGATTGTATTGTGCTATTTCCAATGCAATATAGGCATGTGATTGTAGGCCAATTAAGAGAGGAAAATTATACATTTCCATCCTATGTGTCCCTCTCTATGCTTTAGTTTTGTGAGTTGGTTTAGTCTAATTCAACTTGCAAGTATCCTTTAAACTTTTCGTTGCACTTTTGACTACAGCTTTTTTTATAATGGCTTTTGGAGATCAGAAATAGTAAAGGTGATTAACCAAAAAGTACAATATTACACGAACTATGTAATCACTTTTTTCCCATCAATTTTATGTTATCTCTCATTTTATTCACAAAAGTTACCATGTCTAAAACATATTTATTTTATCTATATTTTTTTTAGAACGGATTAAAAAAAAAATCTTAATTTTTCCTGACTTATACCAGCACAGATATTTATAATTTTTTTTATAACTTTTAATTTTAAAAGTTATAAGGTCAAGCTTTTGTATGATGGCCTAAACAGAGTGGATATGTTGGTCTGTCTTCTTAATTAAAATTGACATATGAAATAAAACATGTATAGGACACATAAAAAATTAAATATTTGTCTTGTGGGTCCTTTAAAATATGAGTTATTAATTTGTAAACTCTAATATGTGTTTGTTTCCGTGACACAAGACAGGAAAAGCTCATACATGTATCCAAAATTGTTAGATAATTTTGCGTGCAGTTAGAGATAATTTTAACTGCTCCCTTTGAAAATCATGAAGAAAACAAGAGATTAAGATGTAATTGATTCATTATTTTTGCATAAAATGCGGATTCACATGTACTAGTGAGTGTGAAGCTGAGATTATACTACCTCTAAATTCAAATGTTTTGAGACTCTCTAGGAGTATGTAGACAAAATTATGTACTTGTTTTTTCTTTTTCTGGTTTTGTGTCTTTGGATTATTGATCCCTCCATAATAAGGTTTCAGTTTTACCAATCATTCAACCACCTATAGGAAAGTTCTTCAAAAATAAACATACCTTAATTACTAGGTCAATATCTATTAGGCCTATGGTAAAAAAAATTAAGTTACAAAGTGTATGGTAGATTTATTTAGGTTTAAATGTTTAACTTGTGCCTACAAATATACCATTTATTTTGTCTTAATTCATTAATTTTATTTATTTAGTGTCAATTCTACTTTATGGGCTGATTTTTATTCATTTGTTTTAGTTTTGACAAAATTAATTTATACTAAAATTGATCTAAGTTAATTTATATTAGAATTGATGTTTGTAATACACGCATAAAACAAGAATGATTTCCTCTAATATAAATATAAGGTTAGTTTAAATATAAATAATTAAGTCTTGCATAGTTTAAAAATGAGGAAATATTATTAAACCTTTTTTATTACTATTGTAAGTAATTTTTTTTAGATTTATTAGATAATTGTATTTAGAGGTGGTAAAATAGCACTAATCTATTGGACATGTCTATTTTGTTCGTAATTTTTTAGAATAGACTAAAATTTTATATTTGCATCATCTAATAAATTTGTTTGTCTGTTTTTTTTTAACTTTTTAGAATGCAGATATTAGCATACATTTTTATACGTTTTAACTTTTAGAAATACAAAATCTGCATATTCTTTCTATTTTGTTATTTTTTTTTCTTTTGATATTTGCGTGACAGATTTAAACGGATACCCCTAATTATATTTGGTTAATATAGAAGATCAAATTGAATATTTGTAAGATCAAATTGAATATTTGTTTATAACATTGATATGAGAAAGTAACATAGATGACTCATAAGTATACAATTTTTATCATGAATTTTTATTCATAAGTATGCATTTTTTTAAAAATTATTTTTCATTGGTAAAAGCACAATAGAGTTGACAAGGTCAATTTCAGGTAGTTAATTGATTAGCTGGGCCTATACACGTGAACTGATATGTATAGAGATTTAACTTGATCAATCCTTATCAAATCCCAATACATTGTATATGTACATCATGCAATAATTGGATCAATAAACTTGACATTATTCATTTGGTTAAAAATATTACTAATTAAATGTATTTGTGCTCATTTTGATATTCATATAGAAAATACATTTTTAGAGTGTCATTGGAACTAGGAATTAAAGAAAGTGATTGTTGCAAAGAAATATGAACACACAAGTGTAGTTGTGTAGAGCATATTTTAAGTAACTTGACAAGTGAAGGGGAATCTTTATTTTCACTATTAAGTTGTGAGCCTTAAGTATATATCATCTCAAGAGCTAGTGATTTAATGGAAATAAGATAAAGAAAGATTTTAATTAAAAGCGGGTGGAAAGTAGATTTTGGTTTTCAAACAATGACATCTTAAAAAATGTTATTAATATTTATTTAGGCTATCTTTGGGAGTTTGGAGGGGAGGGGAGGGGAAGGCTTCCGAAAACGAATTTTTAAAAAAATATAGAGAAATATTTGACATTTTTTGAAAAAATAATTTTGTTTAGAATGATAAAAGAGTCATAATCATTACAAAATTTTTAATTTTCAAAATAGTATAACAATCTAAAAGATATTTGGAAAATTTATATAAGTCATTCAAAACCCTCATTCAATACAATTTTTGAGTTCCCCCATTTTATGGGGTTTTTGGTGTTATGAATAAAACCAAACCCTCCTACTCAAAATCCTTTTAAAGTCCTCCCCTCCCCTTCCCTCCAAACTTCCAAACATAGCCTTAAGCAATTTGGTTCGGATCAGTGTTACGATTTAACCTACATAGTAGTTATAATTTTGTATTATTATGTGAGTACATAAGAATTTATAAGTTACGATTGATGTATATAATATTACAATTTATATTATAAAAATATTCGTGAATCATAGTGTCCAGTCGTCCGATTGTCTGATTATTCCCAACAATTAATTGGACATAATACACGTTTGAGACCAAACACATGAGCAAGGGTCGGGTTAAGCTTTCGACTCCCATACACTCTACAAAAAATATATAGTTAGTCGTCCTATTAAGATTAAACAGTTTTAATAAAATTTAAAACTGATAATTTTAAAAAAATCAATTCTATTTTTTTTAAGGTGCGTGATTAAGATCGAATGATTAATAACACCTTAACTGCATGAATGACTGCAGAGAATTCAAATTCGTAAATTTGGCGAGTACAAATACCTAATGAGTAAGGGCTTAAGTTGTCGACTCCCATACACTCAACAAAAATATATAGTTAGTCGTCTGATTAAGATTGAACAGTTCAAATTTAAAACTGATAATTTTTAAAAAAAAATCAAATCTATTTTTTTCTTAGATTCGTGATTGAGATCGAATGGTTAATAACACCTTAACTGCCTGAATGACTGCAAAGAATTCAAATTCGTAAATTTGGCGAGTACAAATACCTAATCCGTCCCAACTTTATTTTATATATTAAAAATGCAAGAGTCACTGTCTTTAAAAGACCCTTCAAAATCAAACATCTACCATTCATCATAACAGAACTTTCTCACCTTCTGCATCCTCATATCACTCCATATTTTCTTTGCCATTTTCCTAGCCATGTCAACCTCCAAAAAACCAACATCAGATTCATCTTTCAAACCCTATCATGAAACAAATCAAACACAAATGTGCTTATCACTCCTTCAAAGAAACACCAACACATTACCTAGTGGTGAAAAAAGAGGTAGAAGAAAACAAACCGAACCAGGAAGGTTTCTTGGTGTTAGAAGAAGACCTTGGGGTAGATATGCTGCTGAAATCAGAGACCCTACAACCAAAGAAAGACACTGGCTTGGAACCTTTGACACTGCTCAAGAAGCTGCTCTTGCTTATGATAGAGCTGCCATCTCCATGAAAGGAAACCAAGCTAGAACAAATTTCATTTACACTGATACCATAAACTTTCACACTCTTGTTTCTTCTCCTATTGATGTTCAAACCCTCTTACCAGCTTCACAGTTACTCACCAACACTACTCAAACCAATCAAAACACTACTCTTTCTCACCTCAACAACACTTCACTCACCACTGGCAAAGACCAAAACATGATCATGAGTACTTTTGATCATGAAAAAACAAATCATGATGATAATTTCTTCTTTTCCAATGACACTAACTCTGGCTACCTTGAATGCATAGTTCCTGATAACTGTTTCAGAAACAGCAATGTTAGTAATAGTACTACTTCAAGTGATGAAAAAGTTGGTGATATCAACAACAAAGTTTCCATGGAGGGTCAAATTCAATCACATTTTGGCATCCCTTCATTTTCTCAAGAAATGCCAACAAGGGTCACTGGTTTTTCTGAGTTTTCTTATTGTCCAAGTGAAGGGTTCTTAGATTGGAACTCTAATGAACTTTCAGCTATATTCAACAACAATGTTCCACTAACAGTTCATGAAAATCAATGCATGGATATGGATACATTAATGTTTCCAAATTATCCCATCATTGAAAACCTAACTCCAAGCTATGGATTACTCAATGATCAAGCTTCTTCTTCAACAAACTATTCTCCATCACTTGATTTTGGTTACCCTCTCTTTTAAGCTATCTAGATGAGTTGCATTTTCATACACTTGCATTGTTTTGTACTTGCATTGCATGCAGTAGTAGTAATAGTAGTACTTTTTTGCTTAAGTTTTTCTAGTAACTTTAGTAAGTAAGTTTTTTTTTTTAATGCTGTTGTTTCTAATGAAATTATTACTAAATATGTTACATACAAGATGTTGATTTGAAAAAAGCTTCTCTGATATCACTATCAGAATGGAAAGTTACTTGTGTGAGATGCATATTGATGATATGATTTGATCCTGCTTTTGAGCTAGTTTGTCTAAACTTTTGACAACAATAAAGAAAGTTATGGCACGAGTGTCTTTGTAACAGCATATAACTTCACAGAAAGATATATGTTGTCAAGCCACCCTTGATAGTTGATTCTAATCTATTGCTTTTGCAGTACATTACATTCCTTTCTTCTTCTTTTTTTCTGATTTGATTGATTAGATAATTCCTTTTTACTGTTTTTTGTTTACTTTCATAATAATAATAATAATAATATATCATGGTAGTACTAATGAATAGAAACTTTGAACAACTCTAAACCAGTGTTATTCAGTTTCTATAATCATACTTTTTTTATGTCTTTCTTTGTAGTTAACTACTACTAGTAGTTTTCTTTATCAATGAATAAGTTGATAGGACTATTCATATTCATGATGATAAAACATCATATTGAGTTTGACTAGTTAGTTAACTACTAACCAGGCCCTACCATCACGTGTGTGTGTGAGAGAGAATGTAGTTGTCTTCACTTAGAATCTATAATTGAATTTTACACTTTAGCTGTCTAATGTTAAGTAGATGAGTATGATGCTCACAAAATAGATGTGAGTGATTGTGTATGCAGTATTTAGACAAAAATAACTAGCCCATTTGATAGGGTTCTGTTTCAGAACTATTAACATTTGGTTCTTTTCCTAGTCTTGCCCTGGATGACCGATGGTGTTTGCAAATTTAAAAGTTAACGGAACATCATTCCAACTTGGTTTTTAAATTCAATGAAACACATACATATTTAAGGTTAGGGTGTTGCGTTGTCTGACACATATCGATATCGATGTTTCACACTTGTGTGATATTCATATGTTGGAAAACTTAAACTAAGGTTTTCAGCAAATCGATTATTTATTTGTTTCGACAATCTTTAAATTAATATTTGACATCCGTACAACATTCATATGATATGTGTTAACCAATTTAGACAAGTGTCTCTCCGAAAAAAAAAATTGTTTTGACACATTATATGCATTGTTTAGACAAATCTCGAATACATCTATGGACTCAAATAATTTTACGGGGTCCCGATAGAAATGGCTTAAAAGACGCAAGAAAAGGCAATTAAACCAATGTTGGGAGAGAGCCCAGTAACATGTTGAGGACCGCCAAAGCCGAATGCTTCCTCCAGGCGTCTAAAGTTGATTGCCGCATTGGGCCTGGGCGTAGTCGCTTTAACCAAACCATGTATTCCCACAGATATAGTGACGAGATACATGGCGTGCATGGAATGAGTCAAGAAATGGGGAATAATTGTTTCTCCCGCAATTGAAGGGATGATTCAGTATTCCCACTTGCCCATCCTTGACTGAAAGAAGGGAAATCGCTCCTCTAGGCCTTAGATATAGGCTCAAGGGGACCCCTGTATATACCTTGTTTAAAGAAGGAGTGAGGATCACAAAATTCTCTGTGAAAAACACATATGAGCTCTCCACAACCATATGTGGGCGAACTCTCACCACACTAAAAAATCCTAAAACCCTTGGAGAGCCCTACACAACTAGGAGTCGTCTCTCATTGTACTTGTTTAATAAGTACAGTTGGCGTCCACCGTGGGGCTCAGGTAAAACTAGATTGAGACATTCTCGTAATGAATGATCAACTCGCTACCTGCCTCCTTAATCCTTTCAAATATGGTGAATAATCAAGCAAACATCAACTGTCAACAGCTCTGACGATGACCATGACGCCATAGCAGAGATGCGTGCCACTATGGACGATCTGAGTTGTCACAGCTAAACTTTAGAGGGTAGCGTCCTGAACCACTAACAACGCCATCAGAAGATAAATCCAACCAAGGAGATAGAGATCTTTGACCCCTAACCTCTCTTTAATGAGATTTGGAGGGCTCCCGTACCAAAAATTTTCTAGTCGCCTTTACTAACAAAATTTGATGGAAGAAGGGAACCCTAAGAGCATGTCACCCCCATTAATATGTGGATGGAGATCATCGGAGCCTCAGATTCTTTGAAGTTCAAACTCCTTTCTGGCACCTTTAGGGACGCCGCACTAAGGTGGTAAACTAACCTATCGTGATTATCAATCACCAAATACTAAGACCTGATAAAGAAGTTGGTCCACCGATTCTCAATGACCAGACACATGAAGAATTTTTTTACAAATGTAAAATCTTTTCCCATCTAAAATACCAAACTATCACATTTTCCCCATAAATCCCAAAATACCATGTTTTAAAAAATATATATGTTTTAAAAAATATATATATATTTTTTAAAGTGCATCCGCCAATTGAATGGGTGGACCTTCCTTTTTTTTAAAAAAAAATTTAGAGGGAAGACTCATTTTGGTCCCTTACAAAAATTACACAATCTAAATTAGTCCCTCACAAAAAAAAAATAAACCCGATTTAATCCCTTATAAAATTTAACGGAACCATATTAGTCCTTTTGTTAATATTTTCTTCAAAACAATTTTTTTTTTACTTTTAAACCGTGACATGACTGCCACGTTGGATTTTATTTTTTAAATACTAAATTGATTTTTAATTTAAATTTTATTTTTCAAGGTTTAAATACTAAATTGATTTTAAATTTTAATTTCATTTTTAAACAATTCTAAGTTAATAATATAAAAATAACCAAAATTGTTTCTTACAAGAAATCGAACCCATAACATTCAAACAACATCTTAAGTCGCATTGTAATGACATTCAAACAACATCTTAAGTCGCATTGTAATTTTGAATTTAAAATAAAAATTACAAAATTTGTACCAATAGGGTCTCGAATCCAAATCCATTCAGGTTAAATGATAGTCATTTTACAACTAGACAAATCAATTTCTATTATTTATATTTCTAATGATAAATAATTAACTTAATAATGCATAACAAACATTTACTTATTTCATATAATACAGAAATAACTTTTTATTAATTTCATATAATACACAAATTTCAAAATAAAATTAATAAAATATAAATCCTAAATATAATTAATCAATTAGAAATAAATAAATTAATATTTCATTGAATTACTATTAAACTAATTGATCACTATCTAGTTTGAATTAACTAAATAATTATAAAAATAAATTATTTATTTGATTTAAATTGATTAAATATTTTAACAATTAATTAAATTACTATTAAATTAATCAATTATTATTTAACTTGAATTATTTTAAAATAATTAAATATTTATTTGTGTGTTATTTAATTTTAGTTAAATAATATTTAATTTATTTTTATTTGATTAAATATATTGAAGATAGGCTCACCAAGTCATGACTATAGAAGGGTCTCTCGATAGCCATGATATGGGTGTGAAGAAAACTATGGAATCTGAGTTCATCTTCTAATGAAATATCGTCGTTGGAACCCATCCCCGTGACAATGAATCCCATGGTCATAATTGTAAGGTGTGACGATTAGGAAATTAAGCGTGTGTTAATTGACCAAATGAGTTCTACAGACATTCTCTCTTAAGACGCTTTTGAAAAGCTTTTCCTAGATCGAGACAATCTCATAGGATTCCAAGGTCCGCTAGTTAGTCTTTCCGGCAAACAAGTGCAATTAAAAGGCTACATCACCTTAAATATTGTGTTCAGGATGGAGTAGAACATGAAGATGATCAATGTAAGGTACCTCGTGATAGACGTTTCTTCCTCTTATCATATGATCATAGGGTTTCCTGCCCCTAGCCTCTTAGGAGCCTCCCTATCCATATTGTGCTTATGTATGAAGTACTCACTGCCTAATAATCGTGTTAGAGTTGTCCAAGGTGATCAGAAGACCATCTGAAGGTGCTATTAAGATAGCTTAAGGCCGAAGAGGGTGACTATAGTCATGGCCCATATTTAGCAGTCAGATGCACATGAAGTGAATGTTTTGGATGTGAAGTTTGGATCAGAGCCCCGAAGGGAGAATATGACACCTCTTCAAGAGGAAGAGTTGGTTACACTATTCTAGAAGAGCATGGGAGTATCAAGTAAGGATTCCAGGATAAACTTAGAGTTCTTGATAGGTTTAACTTCATTTTTCATTTAGTTATGCTATTAGTTTGGTTAGTTATGGTAATGTTTCACCTTTTTCAATTGTGTAATTTATTTCAAAGATATTGTTTGCTTGTAATAATGGGGCGACACAATTTTACCTTGCGTGGGTAAGGGTTTTTAACGAGGTGCCTCACCTTTTTTATGAACTTGCGTACACCTTTGCTTGAACATTACATTATATATATATATATATATATATATATATATATATATATATATATATATATATATATATATATATATATATATATATATATATATATATATATATATATATATATATATATATATATATATGAACTAGCAACAAACCCATGCATACGCACGGGTTCGGTTACATGCATTTGGATACATAATTTATTTTAAATAAAATGTTAAAAAAAGTTTAAATAAATAATTAATTGTTTCGTATATAAAAATATTTAGATCAATAATAGATTTTTTCACATATACCGTTTTTGGATCAAAAATATTTGATCATAAATACCCTTTCTCGTATATAAAAATATTTAGATCAAAAATAGATTTTTTTTCCAAACATTTAGATCAATAGTAGATTTTTTTCCCGTATACCATTTTTGAATAAAAATATTTGGATCATAAATACCATTTTTCGTAAATAATAGATTTTTTCTGTATAAAAATATTGTTTTTATTTAGGTATCATTTACAAAAATATTTGGGTCAATATTAAATTTCCGTATATAAAAATATTTAGATTAATAACAGATTTTTTGAATAAATTTTTTCCGTATACCATTTTTTACTAAAAAATATTTCGATCATAAATATTATTTTTCGTATATAATATATATATATATATATATATATATATATATATATATATATATATATATATATATATATATATATATATATATATATATATATATATATAAAATATTTTTTGTGCGGAAGAAAGAAGTAAGAAAGTGATAAAAGAGGAAACAAAAATAATAGAGAGAGAGATTTAGTAAGTTTGATAAAATATGAGGGTTGTATTATATATTTTATTAATAAAATTAAGAGCTTTATTGTGCAAAGATCAAATAACCACAATTTTAATGTGGTGGCAAAAAATCAAAAAAGGGTATTGTAGACTTTTCCACAACCACTAATTTTCTTATATTATAGATTGCATATTGGAAGCTCAATTAAGTATCATTTCCGCCCACAAGGCTATTTAAAGTTGGAACTTCAATTGTGTATCCTTTCAACCCATTAGGTTATTGAATGTTGGAACTTCAATGAAGTATCATTGACACCTACAAATCTATAATCTATTGAATGTTAGAACTTAAATGAAGTATTCTTGCCACCCACGAGGCTATTGATTGTTGGAACTTCAATGAAGTATCCTTGTCTCCCACGAGGCTATTGAATGTTGGAACTTCAATGAAGTATTCTTACCGCCCATTTTAAGTTAAATGCTAAATCCCCAAAGGGTAATTCTGGACCCCTTCAAAGGCCATTGTATAATAATCCCTAAGCGGAGAATTTTTACTAAGCTAATTTGAGAGGACTCAGTTTCCCTAAAGGCTTCCTTGGGTAATAGTGTAATACACATCAAGAAAATATATAAGTGGAATAAAAGATAATTAAATCTCTCAAAGGCACAAAATATTGTATTAATAAAGCCCTAGAGGGTAAGGATTACAAAGGGCCAAAGGGAGAGAATGATTACATTAAAAAAACCTGGGGACGCTATTACTGGAAAGCCATTAAAAGAGAGATGGCATAATTCAAAGGATAACCATTAGCCACCTTAATGAGGTAATCCTTTTAAAAATATCTTCTCGCGGATGATTACCTCAATAGGAATGTAATTTATTTCCGCACAGGTGCCTTCCAGCTCAAGAGGAACTCCCCAATTAGAACAAGGATTAGTTGCCTTTGGAGGCGATCCATAATCTTAATCCAAAATTTGGTTATCTCAGACCACTTCAAACAAGTTTATCTAACTTAAATCCAAATCATTACAAAGGAAAGATACATGTTCCTTTACCCGTTTAACGTATTGGTCAATCGTATCCACCTACTCATCCTTGCAGGAAGATAAATCATCCTTCACCTTGTTTTTAGAAATGAGGATGACCTCAAGAGACTATTTCACATTATTCTCCGATAAGATGAGCTTTTTAGCCTTTTCTTCTAATTTCCTAAGGGCTTTTTTGAGCTTCTCCACCAAGCCTTCACCCCATCTCGCTCCTTAGTCAGATTTTTTTTATTCTTTCTCTTGAGTCAATGCCTCATTTAAACAAGTCAGGTTAACTTTTAAATCACCCATAGACATATCTGCTTGGGCATGATCCTTAAGGAGTATTTAGTCCATCAGTAGGCCCCTCACCAAGTGGTTCTCCAACATGTTGGACAATTTCTCAATTCCCATGTGACTGGTAGCTTTGAAGTCATTAGAAAAGTATTCATAAAATAGGAGTCGAGTGTTGGCATATTTCCTCGTGTCAAATGTATATCTCCATAGTGAGGAGGAAATTTTTTGGGCGAATCAGTCCGAATTGGGAAAACTCGTGTGTTGCTCTCCCTCATCATCTTTAAGGATAATAGTGACCTTGTCCTCCTGACAGGGAGCCAAAGAAGAATTTTCTCCATACCCTTCCAGCCTCATGGTTTTAAATATATGGGGCTCAAAAATATCACTTCCTTCGACACCCTTTTTACTGCCTTTGATGATGAGACTGCCCAGATGACTCTTTAGATTGTCAGTCCACTGTTTCTTTTCCATGCAAGCTTTCCTCTCGGCAGTCGGGATGGATGCCATATTTTTTATAAACAAAAAGAAAAGACAATAAGTTAATGGGCGAGTAAAAATACTAAACTAAGAATAACAATGATAATAAACTTATGTAGATACTCATCAATCTTGCTATCATTCTAACGATCTAGCTCTATCATTTTTCTAGAGCTCATGAAAAAGAAATCATATAGGAAATGAACCACTTCCTTTTTGGTGATTGTGAGATAATCAACATCAAATCCGGACATGACCATTAGATCCTTAGTCCAAGACAGGGGAAAGCAAAGGAAGCCATCCTTCCCAAACCTGACCATGGAGGCACTATCTCGCCTCCTTACTCTCACAAACTTATCCTTCCAATTCCTGCAATGGTTGGAATGAGGCTTGAACATAGTCCTTCCAGACAAGGCGCCAAGTGTCACCAAACTTCCTCTAGATAAGATATTTGTACTATAAAAGGAGAAGAAAATCTATATTGTAGGGTTGGCGTCAAAATGCTGACATATGATCTCAAAGGCCTTGATGAAGGCACAGTCATTCGATGAAATTTTGGAGGAAGCAACATTTGCAATCTCCACAACCTTCGATTTAAACCGTGTAAACAGAACTAAACCCTTAGATCTTGGACGACACAGATATGCAAGTAGAAAAGGGATTATGTGAGTCGGGTGGGGAGCTCATGTTGGCCTACTCCTCTTTACAACAAGCCTCCAAAATGATGTTTCCCTCGTCGCCCGTACCATTGAAGGATGATGTGCCTCCTAAAAGAGACTATAATACCCGTAATTAATTAATGGGTTATTACCATTTTTGCCCTTGCCATATAGGCGATTTTTAGTTTACCTCCCTATAAATAATTTTTAGTAAAATTAACCTTGTTAGCCATGCGAAAATTATGTGAATTTAATTTTAAACCTTGACAGTAAATGGCACACGCCACACCTCTTTTTAAGTTTTGAAAATTTAAAAGATGTGAAATTTCAAAAATTATGTGAAGATGTGTGTTGAACCCACTCCCCCAATGTCCCATGCATGAGCACTTATCGCTAGGCTAGCATTTTAAATGTGATATGATTTGCTACTTAACTTTATATATTATGTTTGTTTCATATTTTTTCATCATATTTTTTGAACTTATCACTAGGTCATATTTTATAAATATTTTCATCAAATTTTTTGTTTAAATTATTTTACATTTTAACATTTTTTTTTTGAAATTTATATGAAATTCTTTTAATGTTCCATGCAAGAAGCGTATAAAGAAATGTATCAAATGTTTTTAGTATTTTAAATTGAATTAATTTAATAATAAATGTATATATCAAGTTTTCAAAAAATTAAAATTTTCAATTTATTCTAATAATTATATAATATGTCAAACAATTACGGTGAAATTAATATACACTCAAATAATTAGTATAATATGTCAAACAAATTAATATACAAAAATTAATTTGTCAAATAATTAATATAATATGTCAAACAATAAAAATGAAATTAATATACAGTCAAACAATTAGTATAATATGTCAAAAATTAATTTCAATTTATTTATTCAAATATATATTATATGTTATAAACTAATTTTAGTTTATTATTATATAGTAAAAATTAATTTTAGATTATTTACCCAAATATATACAATATATTTAAAATTAATTTCAGTTTATTACAATAAATTAAAAATTAATTCCAGTTTATTATAATGAATCAGAAAATGAAATATATTATTTTATTGAAAAAATCAATTTATTATAACATAATATATACTATATATTATCTTATTATAATATGTCAATCAATTTATTTATTTAATTGAAATTAATTTGTAACATATAGTATATATTTAAATAAATAAACTCAAATTAATTTTTGATATATAAATATGTAAAGAATAATCAAAACACATTATATTAATAATATGTAAAAAGAATAGTTACAATTAACATATATATTAAACATATAAACAATATAATATGTAAAAAATAAGTTATGGTTTTCATATAAATTTCAAAATAATTAATATTGCTAAATATAAAATAGTTTTAAAAAAAAATAATAAAAATAAATATAAAAAATATGACCTAGTGGTAAGTGTTCATGCATGGGACATTGAGGGAGTGGGTTTAACACTCATCTTCACACAAATTTTGGAATTTCACATCTTTTAAATTTTCAAAATTTAAAATAATAATAACCTAAATACCAATGTGGCATTTAAAATAATTTAAAATGAAAATAATAAAGCCATGTCAGCTTATCTGGAATTAAAAAAAAAACAAAAAAGCGAAGGAAAGATTTGGAATTTCAGGCGGGTGATCATGTGTTTTTGAGAGTCACGCCGGTGACCGGTATGGGGCGAGCATTGAAGTCTAAGAAGCTCACTCCCTGTTTTATTGGTCTGTATCAGATTTCAGACAGAGTTGGAAATGTTGCTTATAGAGTGGCTTTACCGCCTAACATTTCGAATTTGCATGACGTGTTTCATGTGTCGTAACTCCATAAGTATATTTCTGATCTGTCTCGTGTGATTCACATGAATGATGTGCAAGTGCGAGATAACCTTACTGTGGAGACGATGCCTATACGGATCGCGGGTGTAATACGGTGGGAGAAGTGACTTTAAAGAAATGTTGCGGATAGCAAGAGTCGCCACCGACTTTTATTTTATCCAATTTTGGAAAGGAAAAAAGAACAGGAAAGACCTTTGAAAGATTTTGAATTCGGGGGGTAAGTTATACAAAGGGAAGGTGTAAGCACCCTTTGTATCCATGGTTATTCATGGGCTCTTAATTGCTTAGCTCACTTTTATTTGAATTGTTTGAAAAAGTGTCGTGTGTGATTAGAAAATATTTGAATAAGGACTTTAACTTGTAAATAAGTGTAGCCTTTTTGAAATTAATTTGAAAAGAGGTGTGAAAAGTATTTTTGAAAGTTTGAGCAAGCAAGTAAAAGCACTTATCCTAAGAGTGGATCTTTCTTGTTCTTTAAGTTTTTTGTTTGAAAGGGCTATCCATACCATAAGGAGGTAGGTAGTCTTTTCATTGGATGTGAAAAGGGTCATCGAGAATTATTGTAATACGGTGAACTGACTTTTTTATCGAAATGTCGCGGTTAAGCATGAGTCGCCACCGACTTTTATTTTATCCAAACAAGTTAGAAAGGCTAAAAGAAACAGGAAAAACCTTTTAAATAGAATAGGGTTTGGGGGGTAATTATGCAAAGGGAAGGTGTAAGGCACCCTTTGCATCCATGGTTTTCCATGGGCTCTTAACTGCTTTGCTCTTTGTTTTCAGAAATGTAGAAGAAAAAGAATAGGGACTTTAGCTCGTAAATGAGCGTAGCCCTTTTGAAGGTTTATGAGAAAGAATATGAAAAAATATTTTTAGAGCAAGGCAAAGCAATTAAGGGCAATTACCTTATAGTTTGAAAAATGGAGTTCTTTTAGCCTTTCAGGGTGAAAGGGTCTATCCTTGCCATAAATGGGCAGGAAGCCTTTCATTTGGAGGTTGAAGGGTCATCGCTTTATCGTTCGCCATAAGACTGACCCATACCATAGAGAGGCAGGTAGTCTAAGGGAAGGATCAGAATAGCCTTTCGTTTAGGCAACCAGAGGATACCTCAGCCTTTTCGTAGGCAACTTCCGAGGGTCGAGATCATTTTTAGTGTATCGAAGGCAGCATCATTAGGGACCATGATCTTTAATCGAGGCAACATGGCTGAGGTATCCTCGTATTCGAGGGACTGACTATTCTGCAAAAAAAAACACAAGGCAACAAGGCAACAGGCAACAGGCAACAGAGAGGTTTACCCAAAAGTGTGCGTGTGTGCACCAATCACGTGATTATGTTCAGTTATATTATCTTGTAAATTTAAGTGATGCTAATTCAGTTAACAACTTGCACTCCCTAGAATTACTAACCACAACAATTAATATTAACAGTGATAATGGGGGAAGGGAAATTGCAACCAGCGGAGGAGAGGGGAATTGAAACCAGCGGGATAAAATAAGACAAATAGGTTTGAAACAAGTAATAATACAATTGAGATTAGGGTTTAGGGTTACCGATATCGACGCTTTGGCAATTGACAAACCCTAAAAAAAGTGAAAAAAAATAGCAAACGGAAATAGGGTGAGTGCATTATCGGTTTGGCCATAAACAGGGCTAACCCTAATCAATAAAAATCAATAAAAAGTAAAAATACGAGAAAGGGAAAGAATACTTAGCTTCAATTGACGAAGGTTGATAGGCAAAGGTTTGCCTCGAGCCTTGAAGCATTGACCCTGACCATCAGAGAATTGGCAAAGAAAAAGGAAAAGAAATGAATGTAGGAGAAATTCTATGTGCGAGGAAATTAAACCCTAATTAAACAAAATAAAAGGTAAATAATATTAACAAAAAAGGGGTTTAGAACTTAGCTTCGTTCTTTTGACGTGGCGCGTAGTCGGAGTGTATTGGATGAGTGAACCCTGAAAAGAAATACAAAACGGAAATATTTAGTGTAGGGTTGTCCCTCGTAAACCCTAATTAAGATTCAAATTGAATATAATGATAAATTGATTTAATTAATTATTGGTCTTGCGACCTAATTAATTAAATCGGGACAAGAAAATTGAATCGAATGTAAGAAATAATCTTTATGAATTTTTTGGAGTTAAAATAACATAAATATGAATTTTGAATATATATAAATAATTAAATATAAATTAAATAAAAGAAAATAAATAAATATGTAGTTAAAATGTTTTAAATGAAATAAATAAATAGATATATATATATATATATATATATATATATATATATATATATATATATATAATGTAATAATAAATATTAATTATAAAAAGAAAGATAATAAGTATATGTGATTTTAATAAATAAAATAAATAAATTATTAATTATATAAAAAGATTTTAGAAAATAATATATATATATATATATATATATATATAATAGTTTTGTATTGTATAAAAAAAAAGAATTTAAAACAAAAATATATATGTATGTATAATATATATAAATAAGAATAAAAGGAGTTGTGTAATAAAAAATAAAAAAAATTGCAAAATTCTTAGCTTGTGATTCTGTGTGGCGTGTCTGGAGGGTGTATGATGCACATGCGCTTCCAGGTACGTTAGATTTGATGGGTTGAAGATCAAGTGGCTGACAGACGAGGGTGCATGGCAAGCTGGTGCATCATGACGCGTGGGATCCGAGGGCACCTCCCTCCACTTTCGCGCGCTGGTTCATTTGAATGGGCCAATCAGACTGCGCCACGCAGTCATCTTCCCCACAAATTTTCTACAATTCACCTTTTACAGCGCATATTACCAAAGCACTGTAAAAGCTCCAATCTTTTATACCTGCGAAAAATAGCGAATCCTACCTAGAGCAAATATAAATTTTTCGCGAGAGCACCATCATGTTCGTATGGTCCTCACGAATCTAACCATGGTCTCGATTTGACCAAATGCTACCTGTACAAAAAAGCCCTAAAAACAAGCTTGAACCCTAATTATGGTATCTCACTCGAGACAACATAGGAATGTAATTAGAACTCCAGAATCAATCCACTCATCAATATAAACATGAATATGCAATCTTAAATCAATGAGGATGCTTGTAATATGCAAATCGAGCAAAATTTAAAAACGACAAACCGTGAGGATTTGCGACGGATTCAGAGAGTTAGGAACTTGGGGGAGGATGGAGACACACTCAAAGATGCCCTGGGAATCAGTCTTGATCGGTAGCAACACTTAAATCGACCTCAATCTCAGAATTGACCCTTGAGTTTTTGCTTGATTTTTGAACTCGGATTTGAGGCTCTTTGTTGCAGAATTTCATCCCCTAATGCTTTGTCTTAGTTTAGTACTTATAGGTGTGTGATTAGGGTTGATCAAAACAGAATAAATCTCTTTCAATCAATTAATGGAAATTTGATTGAAATATGATTTTGAAAGTTTCCAATTATGGCCAATATTGATCCAATCTTTTCCCAATTACCTATGCACGAAATTATATTGATTTTGAAGCATATTTGATGATTAAAATAAATCCAAATCATATCTTTTATAAAATATTTGATTTTCTTCTAATTTACATGATTTTAATTCTTTTTAATTGGAATAAAAAATCAAAATAAATCAAATTAATCATATATTTTCGTGGCAAAGATATTTTGGGCTCTTGGATACTTGGGGACCAAGATTGAATCAAAATAGCTTAGGCCCATATTCAAATTCTTTCACATTTTTCCCTCCAAAATAGCTCAACTTTGACAAGGCCTATCTCTCTCAATTTTTGAGGTATGGAAGTGTTCTAGGACTTTTTAGAAACCTTAGAGAGTCCTCTAACCAGTGTCTTTAGTCTCATATCGAAATTATTTTCCATGCTCATTTTATGTCCTTTTGAAAAAAGTGTCTTTTTGTTGACTTTCGAAAAGGACCTATAATGTTTTGGTCCATATCTCTCAAATGAAGCATTTTTAGACTTGGCATGTGAGACACAATTTTGTAGAGAATCAAATTTCCTTCAAAATGATATTTGGATGGAAAATTTCTGATGTTCGATGTGAGAGTTATGGCTGGTCAAAGTTCAGTTGACTTTCTCCTATGAAAACCCTAATTTAGAAACTTTTTGATTTGTTGATTTTTGATCTTTCCTTGATGAACCATGATCAATTCTTGATCAAATGGTGAATGATACTTCAATATGAGGATCTTGACAACAAATCAGGAGTTTTGACTTTTCTTTGACCATAGTTGACTTTTAGGTTAACCTAGTCGAGTGTTGACCTTTTGAACAATTGAGTGATCAATTCTTTGAGATGAGACTTGATATTTGTCATGGAGACGATGTGAGATACATTGAGCCATATGAGATGCCTTGGAGCCATTGATTTACTGATTTTTCTTTGAATAAGTCAAACCCTAGTTTCAGAGCCTTAGAGCTTTATGTATTGATTTGGATTTGTATAGAAGAAAATGTATGGGCAAATTTTGGGGTATGACAGCTGCCCCTGTTCAATTTTCTTAAACCTGAAGATGTAGAGTGGTTTGTATGCCAATCAGAATCTGAGGGTAGAAGAGGATTGAACACTAGAATGCCCAGAAATTTGCCCTCGCTGAAGTAGGGAAAAGATGCCATTCAGGCCTTGAGAGAAAAAAAGGTTTATTGGAGATGGGCTTAAAGATGCCATCCAGGTGTTTGGAGAAGATGTATGATTGAGATGGGCTTGAAGATGCCATCAGACTCGATATACTTGAGAGTCAGAATGTGTCGTACGTTAGACTGTTTCTGAGGAATAGACTTAGGTTGAGTCGTACGTTAGCCTGGGTCTAGTTTGCATCAGCAGATGTCTGGAAAACCGTGCGTTAGGCTGAAGGATATGTTGTATGTTAGACTAGATCCAAATTGCATCCTCAGATGTCTGGAAAACCGTGCGTTAGGTCGAAGAATAAACCGTGCGTTAGACTATTCTCAATTGCATCCTCAGATGTCTGGAAAACCGTGCGTTAGGTTGAAGAATAAACCGTGCGTTAGACTATTCTCAATTGCATCCTCAGATGTCTGGAAAACCGTGTGTTAGGTTGAAGAATAAATCGTGCGTTAGACTATTCTCAATTGCATCCTCAGATGTCTGGAAAACCGTGCGTTAGGTTGAAGAATAAATCGTGCGTTAGACTATTCTCAATTGCATCCTCAGATGTCTGGAAAACTGTGCGTTAGGTCGAAGAATAAATCGTGCGTTAGACTATTCTCAATTGCATCCTCAGATGTCTGGAAAACCGTGTGTTAGGTTGATGGATACGTCGTGCGTTAGACTACCCAATTTGCATCCGTAGATGTCTGGAAGGCCGTGCGTTAGGCTTTGCTTTGAATAAGATTCGAACTTTTGTAATGTACCTGTCAGCTAATATTCACTTGGTAACAATGTCAGTTTTATGCAATGTTTATGATGTATGTAATGTGTTCCTCAAAATAAATGAGGAATGTGCGTATGAAGTAATGTATGCGATGTATGAATATGTTTATGATTTATGATGTATGACTATGATTTATGCTTCTTGGAACATCTAGATTGAGGAGATAGATTTTCCTCTTGTTGTGATTTTGATGTTTTGATCTTGTCTTGAAGATGCTCGGTTGGGGATTTACGATTTCTGCTTGGGGGTGATCAGTAACTTGATGTACCCTGATTGGGGATGAGAGATGTCGGAGAACCAGTAGTGTTGAAGATGTGAACTCTGTTGGGGAGCCATGTCTTTTGTTGGACGAGAGCATTTGAAGATATCTTCTTAATGATTACTCTGTGGGGATATGATCTTGTGAACCCGGCTCTGTGGGGAGACATGGGTGCTTTGAACATTGCCCCCAGAATTATAATAACTACCATTCCTGGATTTGTATTGATTAGAACATACCAATAAATATTTATCAAAGTGTCAAACTGGACTTGCATAGATTTGCCCCTGCTAGTAGGAACTTTTGAAAGATTCACCTCGCGAGGACTTTATGAGATGTGCACTATAGGCGACATGCCCCTAGTACTCATAGGCCGAGGATAACGTCCCATGTTGATTGGGAAGTAGCTTTAGATCTACTTGGATGCATGCCCCTGATTGTTTTGGCACTCTTGAGAGATTCTCAGAATCTTGACTTGATTGCCCCATATTGATTGGGAAATAGTTTGAAATCCACTTGGGATGTATGCCTTTGACTTTTTGGCATTTGAGAGATTCTTCGAATCTTGACTTGATTGCCCCAGATTGATTGGGCAAAGCGTTCCATACCCCTTGTATACGTAGGAGACATTGCTTCTGGAGTGATCTTGTCTATCGGGATAACTTCCAGTCATTAGTTGTACCCTGTGCAAATTCTTTTTGTTGCTAACGTTTGAAATTATGTAGCAGAATTTGTTTAATAATGAATTCATGAGATGCAATGCATACGTTTGTCTTGAGTTTGTTGAAAAACATTAAAACTGGAGATGTAAAAGCGTGATGTTTATAAAAACATGATATTTGTAAAAACGAAATATCAACTCAGCATTTGTGATAAACCTTAAGGAGTCGGGATACCTTTTGGTGACAGTACGCTTTCGAACTAACCATGCTTCAATTAGGACTTTCAAGGGTTGTAACGTGGCTCGGTTCACGGTTTAAGAAACAAAGGATAATGGCTCAAAATTTGATTGTACCCACCCCTCTTCGTGATGATCTTCAGTCCTAAGCTTAACTAATTCAACTTATGCATTCAGGTTCCAAGAGACTTTTGGATTTGCGCCTTTGATGATGATGATGGTTCACAAGCAAAGAAAACTTTTGAGATGGCAGTCACTTCTTCCTTTTGGTAGTCACAACATTGTGTTGTTCAGGGATTTATTGACTTCTCTTTTTTCATCTTTTTGATATCCCTTACTTTTGCCTGAACTGTTTATTTTGAGCTTACAGTCAGCGGGATGCCTTGATTTTTGCCTAAGTCATCTTTTTTATTTTTGACTTAGCAGGCTTTTCTTTGTATGTATGTTTTTTCATTTTTTGTTTTGAAAGATATTGACTGCCTTGCTTAATGATTGATGAACCATCATTGGCTTTTGATTGACATCTCCAACACTTCTTTGATGTGTGCGGATGAACGCTCGTGATTGAAACCTTTGTTGAAAGGTGTACTGAATGATTCTCTTAAAATAGAATGCTCAGCCAAATTAACTGAGAACTACTCTGCCCCAGGTTATGATCAAGGGTTTTAATTAGTTCAAGAAAGAAAACTTCTACTCCTTAGGCTCAAAGGGGTTGACGAGGGATTAACAGAAGGCATTCGACAATCACATAGTATGGGGGTGAGAAAAGAATTCGCGCATAAAAAAAACTTCAACAATTATAAGGTAACATATTAAAAATTAAAAGGGTTAGAGAAACCAATAATTAGAAAAATAAATTAAAGAAAAACCAGGATTTGATCTGATATGGTATGGAGATTGGAGATCTCATGGCTGGAGTGTGAGGGCATATGGTGAGCCCAGGAGCTTGAAACGCATGTGGACCTGTAGAGAAATTATAGAAAAAATATATGCAAGGGCCAGGGATCGAACCCTGGACCCTTGGGTGAACAAAGCGCTCTCTTACCATTCCATCTACACGTTTCAGTTGATATTGTAATGAAGACAGAAAAATATATATTAAACTACAACAGTTAAATAAAAAGGGCGCACAGATTCAAATACTCCAATGGACTGCAGACACGTATCGTCTTCTTCGTTGAAAACTAACCAGACCTATACCTACGGACTGGTTTTGTCACTACAGCTTATAGTGACAGTTTCGTTCGTCACTAAATCACCCGCAACTTTCAAAAATCCATAATATGCAATATAAATTAAAGATAAGGTCATGGATTGAATCGTCTCATCCCCCTGAACATGATGGTGCCCTTAGTTTCACGCAATTTTGCCTAAATCAAGAAATCCTAATTCGAGGTTCAAAACCCTAACAATGGCGAATCATGATTTTCGCGAGTAGCGATTGAATCAAACACCCAGAAACATTCTAAACATCATAACAATCAATTATGTGCAATCAAAAATCATGTATGCATCGTAAATCAATGAGATCGAAAAAAAAATTATGAACAAACCGTGGTGTGGTGACGATGATTCACGAGATTGCACGCCCTGGGAATGATTGAGAAAGCTTTTGGGACCTTCAAGGAACGAGCTTTGATCTTCAGAAAGCTTTGAATCCTCTTCAAACCTCAAACCCGAGTTCCACTTGTTTTTGAGAAATTTGAGATTTGTATGGTGTTCTTGGCTGCGGAAAATTCTCTCTTGAGCATCTAGAACGACCATGTACTTATATGTGATGAGATTAGGGCAACAAAAACTCAACAAATCTTCTTAAATCAATCCTTGGATCTTTGATTGGAAACTTGATTTTCAATATTACCAATTATGGCTAATTTCAATCTTTTGCATTCAATCTCCTCTTGCATGAATTTGGCATCTAATAACACATATTTTGGTGATTGATTCTGATTGAAACAAAAAATAAATACAATGTTTTCTATTTTCTTTCAAAATATTTGATTAAATTGATTTTTTAATGGATAAAAATTTATATAAAATCAAATAATCATCAATAATTCGTGGCATTCAGATTGGATTTCCTTGATTGCTTGAAGAACAAGTTTGGATCATAAAATGTTGGGCTTCTTTACAAAAAATTCCATTTTGACCCTTATTTTCTTCATACACCTCACTCAAAAATGACCAACTTTGACAAGGCATATCTCCCTTAATTTTCATGATATGTAAGTGATCTAGGACTTTTTGGAAAGCCCAAGATGCCCTCTACAAGCCACTTTGGAACTTTTTTTGCATTTGAGGATTTTTTTTCCTTATGATATTGGCTTTGACAAAAACTGCTTTTGGTTGACTTTCAAAAAGGACCTGTAATGCTTTGGCTCATATACCCCCAAATTAAGCATTTTTGGCCTTGGCTTTAGAGAGACAAAGCTGTATAGAATTCAATTTCCTTCAAAATAGGCTTTGGTTGGGAAATGTTTGATGTTCCATGTGAAATTTATGGCTGGTCAAAGTTCAGTTGACTTTTAGGTCAAAAACCCTAATTTAGAAACTTTGAGTTTTGTTGATTTCTGAACTCTTCTTGATGAATCATGATCAACCCTTGATCAAATGATGAATGTTACTTCAAAATATTGATGTTGACCAAAAATCAAGAGTTTTGACTGCATGTTGACCATAATTGACTTTTAGGTCAACCTAGTCGACGGTTGATCATTTGAGCAATTGACTGAGCGACCTTGGGAATCAGAGGTTGGAACTTGGTGTGAGGATTCTTTGAGGCATATGAGAAGCCATGAAGTCCACTTGAGGTATCAGAACCTGATTTTACCTTGAAATATAATGGACAAATTTTGGGGTATGACAGCGGATCATGAAATGAAAACTCTAAGAGGCAAGAAGATTGCTTTGGTGAGAGTATTATGGTCGGGAGCTGCCAGAGAAATCATGACGTGGGAGTTGGAAAGAAAGATGCATGAATCTTATCCCGAGTTGTTTGAATCGGATAAAAAAAATTAGGACGAAAATATTCTAAGTGGGAGAGAGTTGTAACGCCCGTAATTAATTAATTTATTTTCGAGTAATTGTCGTGAATTATTGAGATATTGATATGTCGATTTGAGTTGTTGTGTGGTTGGTTGATTAAATTAGTCGATCTAATAATAGTAGAATAATAGTAGATTAAATGGGACTAATTAGTAAGTGAGCCTAGTTGTTGTACTAGTAGTAGAATTGTGGGGGTGTGAATTAAGTCCGTTAGGAATAACAAAAAAGTAGAGTTTCCATTATATTGGATAATTGGAATTAGAAGAAATATATAACATTATAAATATCAATAAAAAAACTAGGTTAGCAGAACAAAAACAAAAGCAAAGATTTGGAGAGATACATAGCAGCTGCACCATAGAGCAAGGTTGGGAAATTTAATCAGAGAAATTTAGAGTGACCTTCAATCCAAGGTAAGGGTGGGGTTCAACTCTATAACCGGGGTTATGATGAGTAATATGTGGGGGTTTTGGGTGTTGAAATTCTACTGTATTGATGTTGATGGCGTTTGTGTTAATGTTGTGTGTTGTAATGTTTTTCTGAAATCGATAAAGAAATTGGTTCTATTATGTCAATTGAAATGTTGTTGCAAAATAAAAATACTCGTGTGGATTTAATGTAAACCAATGTTCTGGAATACTTATTGTTATATAAGTTGTCGATGGAATTAGGAATGAAATTGGATTCTGGAAAAAAGAAGGAAAATAAAAGAGACTCTAGGGAAAAATAAGAAGTGTCGCAGGGGCCAAAAGGAGTTAGAGTGGGGGCCCCATATACTTGGGGTGGGCGTCCCAGACTAGTAAATGGAAAGGGGGATGGGCGCCCCATGTTGTAACCAATTTTCATGATTTTTTATGTTTTCTTCCATTACCTTCAGTATAATGGAAATAATAGGTAACATAATATAATTGAACCTTGAGCTTTGTTTCAGTAGTAACAATAATTAACAGACTTAATTAAAATAGAAGGAGGATATGTGTACATCTTAGCTGGTAGCAGAGTTTGGAGTTTTAGCAGAAAAATATTGGTTAGTAGCAAGAGCATGTTGATGACAGTAGGAACAATAATAAATAACAGATTCTTGTAGCAGAGGGAGTGTTAATAGCAGAGGACTAGTATTAATAAAAGAAAATTGATGAAAACAGTATCGCGTAGGATATTAGTAATTTTAGCCGATAAACAAATTAATCGATTTGAGTCAAAAATTGTCCGAATAATTACGGAATGCGTGTAGGTTATTTCGGTTGAATGTGTATGTTGAATCCTTGTTGAGAATATGTAAATTTGCAGGTGATGAATTTAGTTGAATTGCCTCTAATTATTGGCAAGGTAAAGTTGTAGGTCTTATGGTCAATGTTGATAAGTTATATGTTGCTGTTGAACTATTATTGTTGTTGTTGTGACATTCATAATTGTGCCGCATATTAAGTTGGAGCTGATGCTCAGTAAGTTGGCATGGATTTGTTAAGTTGAAGGCTTATGCCTTATTGATGCTTGTAGTAATTGGTAGTTTTTAAGTTAGGAGTTCTGCTCCAATGGTACCACATACATGTGCATTGTCTTGAGTTGCATTTTAAGTTGCATATTTAAGTTGTTGTGTTGATGTGTTGTGAAGATTGTAATAATTGGTTGTATGAAATGGTGATTTCATATACTCGAATTCTAATATATTGTTTATCATACACTTCTTTATATATTTCTATCTCACCCCTTCTGTTTGAATGTTACCCCTATGTTGGTAACGTGCAGGTAATCAAGAAGGAGAGTGGTTACCTCATTAATTCGAGTCGGTGTTGCCGCTGTGATACGTAGCACTGGGGGGGACGGACACATGTTTTCCTTATTGTTGATTTGTTTCCATTGCTGAATTTTTGAGTTGTTTTCCTTTAAGACTTGTTATTTTTGAAGTTGTTTTATGTTGAAATGAGATGCTATGTTTATTTGAAGTTTAAAGTTGTGAATCCGCTGTGTGGTTAATTAAAGTTGACTTATTTTAAAGAGACTAAACAGGTTGAATACGAGTTTATCTGTTTAAAAGTGTTACGTATTTGTATTGAATGCGTTATGTCGTGGTTATTAAGTTGTGAATATGATATCCCATGTGTTAGTTGGAATTTTTATACTCTGATTTTTATTATAATTACCGGGTAGAAATGGGGTGTTACAAAGACCACCATTTCCTCACAAGTATAATGGATCTCAAAGTTTCCGATGCCTTTGTGCTTAAGAGCGTTAGTTGTCATTAAATGCTTGAGATTTCCTAGTAAGGAACAAGAAGAAAAAGTCGTTATTGCTACTAGAATCAGAAGTGATTTTGTAACTCCCAAATATCCCAATTTCAAAAAGCCTATAGTTGACTGACCCATCACCTTTATTGGCGTTCTTCATGTAATATAGGTACATATTCTTCCATTCTCTACCACTATGGGGTTCTACCACTTTTCCACTCTCGTCTAAATCTCTAATAATCGTCATGACAGTAAGAGAAAATGTGAAGAAAATGAAAAATGTGTGTACCTGTTAGCGAGCAGCAATGAGAGTTTGAGTTCGGATAAGATGAACAACATGCTCTAAGAAGAAAACGTGTGATGAAATTTTGAAATGGAACGAATTAGCCCTTTTATATAACGAAAAACAAGGTTTAATATGCAATAAAGATTTCCGCCTAGGCGTGCCAACTGTTGCTGTTAAACTTCCCATGTCTCTGACGCGTGTAGGGTCCCATGTCATTTTTCCTTCCCAAGACAAGCCTTTCATTATAAACATTTAATGTTGCATGTGCCAGTGTTTGTAAAGTTTTAGGGACTCAACTCAAGCTCTGCTTGTGGGACTCACCCCAAGATTTGCTTAAGGGACTCGCCCCAAGCCTTGCTTGAGGGGCTCTCCCCAAGCATCGCTAGAGAGACTCTCCCTAATCCCGTTTAGGCAAAACATCCCAGGTACCTGGGCTCGTGATAGAGGCTAAAGTCGTATTCAATAAACATTTTACTCTTTTCAGGACCTCGTGTTTGAGGGATTATGGACTAGAATAATTTTACTAGGCCCTGGTAGTAATGGTTTAACAGACACAAGGAAAGGCAATTGCACCAATGTTGGGCGAGTGCCTGACAACTTGTTAAGGGCCCAAACCGAATGCTTACTCTAAGTGCTTAAAGTTGATTGTCGCATTGGGTTTGAGCTTTGTCTGCCTAACCAAACCATGCATTTTCATTGATATGGTAAACATGATATGTTACGCAGAATATAAAATAATTGTTTCTCGCATGATTGCAAGGATGGCTCGGTTTCCCCACTTGCTCGTCCTTGACCCGATAAAAGGGGAACTACTCTTTGGGCCTCAGATCCAGGCCAAAAAGGTCCCTATATATTGTGTTTACAGAGGGGGGTGGGGGAGAAGGATCACAAAATTTCCTTGAAAAACACATAGGAGCTCTCTACTACGAAACATGAGCGAGCTCTCACAACACTCAAAAATCCTAAAATTTTGAGACAACCCTACACACATAATGATTGTCTTTCATTGTGTTTTTTTAACAAATACAATCTAAAATGATTAAAATTTATTAACGCGATATTGATAAAAAAATAATTAAAGACATTAATATAAAAAAATAAAAGTTTAATATTATCGTATATGTAGTAGTGATATCTATGTCTTAACTCTTTTACAATAACTGTGTGAACAAGTGTATATCATATCATGTCAAGTGTCATAATTTAAATATCATTCTTTTTATTTTAAAAAGTTACAATGAAAAAAAAAAAATTGTTAATCAGGTATGAGTAATCTAATTTCTTTTAAAAGTATTAGTATTTTCAAATAGTAAAGCTAAGAAATACATAAATGTAAAAAAAAAAAAAAAAAACAGATATAGAAATATAAATAACTTATTTTATCGATTGTACGTGTTAAAAACATAAAAAATTGTGATAATTGTATTAAAATATAAATAACTTAACTAACAGAAACTTGACTTATAAAATCTAATCCTATCCCACTATTTGCATTTTGCAGTGATTTTTCTATTACTGTGAATACAAAGTGCCTTATATTTGGCCTCATCTTTCCTCTTTTACAATACTTTTTGTTTTCTCTACTCATGTATATCCTCTTCATAACGTGGTTATGTGTCGTTCGACCGCATCTGTTTGTGGAATATAAACATAGGACATAGACAAAAATGTCAAATTATCAAACTCTAATTTGTCTTGATTGAGTCTAACACTCCTACTTCCAATACAAAACTAAGTGAATTTCGAGACAACTTTGATTGAACCATATTCTCTTGTTTTACATTTGTCATCATTGATCCTAGCTATGGCGATAATTGTATTCACCTTTTTTAACAAAATATAAAGCACACAAAACTGATTCAGTTTACAAGACAATAAGTCATTTTCCATAACTAGAACAAGAAATAATTGGATGGAAGATTATTAGCAAAAACCAAAGTTTAAACCTTCAAAATTAGTGTTAGTGTTGAATTTAACAAAAACCCAACATGCAAAATCATCGTAATGATCGAAGTTCTTGACAAGACAATGGCCTGAGTTTCGGTGGAAGTTGCATAAGCACGAGTTCAAAGAAGAGAAATTTATGTCTCAACATTTTTTTCTACAAGAAAGACTGATGCAAAACCTTGTAAGAATTTGTTAATTCAATGCAAAAACCATTATTTTCCGTGACATAACCATGCACACATATTTATACTAGTCAAAATGAATGGTTTCCACTGTGAAACCAACCTTAATGTGAACAGTGACTGTAATTCCCAGACACTGAAAATTGTGTTTTTTTCTGCTGCAGTCAGTCAAACTCTTAAATTCGTTTCATATGTCATTTTCAAAGTTAACCTGTGAAGATTTATTGGTATCACGTTAGTTGGGTTGGTGAAGTGACACATGGTGAATATAACATGAGAATTTCAATTGGAAATAGCTGTATAACAGAACATGGGCACAATCTTCAACTCAGAATTCAATTGCATGCTGCATTGTTGCATATCATGATGCAAAAGATGAGTAAAGTCTATTCTACTTGTAATACAATAGTCTTACAACAAACATCACCAAATATTATGAGCGGGAATAAGAGAAACAACAACAACATTAACAACAACAAAAATCCCTCCAAAGATCACCAGATCTCACACAAAAGTTTGGCAAGTACTAGTACACCGATAAAATGGGAGAGAAAATTATTTCTTGATATATGTATTTTCTGTAATAAATTTAAGTACCAACAAGTCAAGCATTTTACTTGTCACAACTCCACGGTGTATTCGAAAGTAATATAAGATAGCAATGTGAAACCTCATTGTTGTCTCCTGATAACTTCTCTTCACACTTCTCTTCACGGTGTTGGGAATAATAGCAAAAAGGATCTTCTGAGCAGAAAAGAGTATTATTCCCAAATGCAAAAAAGGGTTCTAGTTCTAGTTCTGGTTCTGGACATTTTCTCATACCAAAAAAAAAGTTTGAAGCATAAATAAGCATGAAAAGTAGACATGTGGATGGGCATGTGCATAATGGACTTGCAGATTCTCTTCAAGTTATTCAAAGAGGAAGGTGCGTGTATGATGGCCATGGTTTATTCAAGATCAAAGAGATGGCCATGAAAAGATTTATATGAACACAAAGACAATTGTTTGGTGCAATGAGTGTTAGGCCTGAAGGGATGATAACTTAAAAGTAAAGACTATTTTTGAGACGGGCCGAGTGAAAAATTGAGATAGAATGGAGAAATAATGAGGAATACATTCACATTGCTTAGCTTGAGGTGTGAGGAACAGTGCTACTTGTGGTGGCACTGGGAGTTGCTAAAGAACTGGAACTCTGAGCAGATGGCTGGCTACTTGATAGAGAAACCGGTAGAACAGTCGATAAAGTCAATCCAGCTAATGCAGTCGATGTGCTCATTGATGATGACATTCTGGATGAAGCGGACTCTATGCTGGATCCTAAGGCAAGTTCAGGCCTCAACTCGGATGATGAGGATGATGGAGCAAGGGTGCCAATGGAGGAACCAACGGGATAGGGTGCAACCGGCATATCAGCTAGGGAAGAAGCAGATGGACTGTAACTCAGGGATCCTATAGGATGATCAAATCTGCATGCAGATCCAAACTTACAAATTCCACGCTGCGTATAATGAGTGCAAGGTTGTGCCCCCTGATTATAAAAACAAAAGCATAAGATTCTTGATAAAATAAGAATTTGTGAATGAAATCAACAATCATTAACAAAACGGAATAAAATTTCAACTGAATAGACAAATTTAGCAGTGTAGTAAGCTCTAAAGACAAAATTCTGCCCTGGCAAAAGAACATACCGACAGCAGAAGATTTGAAAGAGGAGCTTACTTATAAATTATTCAACACGTTCATCCAGAAAATATTATTCAACACGTTCATCCAGAAAACTTATTCTGAAAATCACTTCACTTTTTTTTTTGTTCGGGGGAAGGGGTGAAGAATCTTCCTATACATGCATACTCAATGCTACTCTTATAAATTCCTAGTAAAACATGCACAGTTAATTCAAGTCGTAGAAACCAGACAGGCGTGTATAACCCAACGTATGGAGAGAAAAAATGATCCCAGGAAAGAGTTAACTTTAAATATGAACAAACTAACAAGAAAAACAAAAAATAACAAATGGTTCTGCAGTGATTTCTTTTCAATAATAAAAGATGAATTGAAAACTAAACTTTATGCATAGTTTGAAAATTGAATCATGTATTTAAGCAATAATAAATATAGCAAGCAACAAAGTTAAGAAGTCAATTTCGTTATACCTTACAGTTATCTATTATAATGACTGGTTACCCAAAAAATAGTAGAAGACAGAAATCATATAATGTTTAGTAAAAATGTTATTCACAAATAAATTCGAGTACCGGAGTGAAAATGAGTAGAAAGGCAATCATTACCGGGCGCAGAGGAAGACCGGCAGGACTAAAGATCACTTTTGGTGCACCTGTGTCCCGCGGATGATGATATCTACATGAAGAACCAAATTTACACTCCCCCGTTTTCATGTAATGATGACATTCCTGCTGATCAGGCCTTTCGGGTAATGAGTGTTCCTTCTGAGTCTGACTACTGCCTGAAGGACCAGCTGAGGAACCAGAAGGCTGATACTGTCCAGTAAAGACAGTTGTCGGTGAAGGTAGCTGAGTTATCCCATAAATCTGTGGTGGAACAACACTCAACGGAGCACTCGAAGGAAGTACAGGACTTGCTGCTGGAGCCTGCATCAAGCACTCAACAGCTTCAACGAAAGAACGTATAATATAACTCGAGTAAGCAATCAAACAAAAATCGTGGACATACCTGATGATAAGGGCTCCAACCTTGAAAAGGTACCATGGTGGGGGACACTACCAAAGGCCCGTAGGGACCCTGGACAAACGAGCCATGCAGCAGAGGTGGCCTCGCGACCAGGACACTGTATTGTTGTTGTGAAGGACCGGGTGGAGGCTGTACAGTTTGATAAATTGGTGCCTGAACTGGCATAGACAGAGGTGTAACTTGGGGAGCTGGTGATGGTGCTAGCAATTGGACACCGGTTTGGACACCGGTGGCCTGTGGATGATGGAATTTACAAGTTACACCAAACTTGCATTGTCCTGTTTTCACATAGTAGGAACACTCTTTCTCACCCTGTTACAATTATTTACAACAACTCAATAATCAGAACAAACTGCATTCACGATAGAGAAATGTGAGCACAGCAGTAACGAAATCTCATGGTACAAAAAATATAGTGAAACAAACCACTCGCAAAGGATATCCATAATGATTTAGCGACACGGGGGCAGTAGCTCCTGCTGTTTGTCTAGGATGGTGATACTTGCATGAAGCACCAAATTTGCACGATCCGGTCCTTACATAATACTGCAGTTTAACAATAAGCAGATATCGTCAATACAAAAGGAAAACAACTGATTTTGAAGACAATCAAACCAAAATAAAACTCATCTTCATCCCAAACTAACATGCATGCATGCAAAACAAAAGAAAACTCAACTTCACTCCCAAACTGACATGCATGCAAAACAAAACTACTCAACATCAATGTTCTGAAAACCAAATTGAACATTCCATCTGATTGAACCATGAACCGACACTGTCTACGGTTCAGTGTTATTTGAGCAGTTCTATTGTCGTTTCGTACTGGTTCTATCAGTTTAAAACATTTGATCTGCAACCTGATCAGATCAATGTCCCGTTTGGTTCTTAAAACAATGCTGACAGATTGTTTTCCACAGCAGAAAGGAATGACAGCATCAATTGTGAAACTCAATCATCAATCGATATGCATGCAGCACTCAATCATCAATCGGTATGCATGCAGCCCGCAATTGAGCAGAAGCAAAACTAAGTACCTGGCACACTGGCTGTCCAACTCGTTCCGGATACTCCCCTGCAATCCTCGCAGCTCCAATAACCTAAGCAGCACAGAAACAAATCCTCAAATCTCAATCAGTCTCCAATGCACAACCTCAATCTCATGCAATCAAGTGAAATTAACCGATACAATTCAAAATAAAACAAGACACAATTCCACTAGTTAAAAGCGTTATAACTATTTAAACCTTAGCTCCTCCAAACTGCACACAGAAACAAAACAAGATCAAACACATTCATAGAACAGAACCAGAGAGGATCACATCGAGAACTCAACAAACAAAAACCCTTGAAATAAAAACCTTAACAAACAAAAACAAAAACATTTACCGCGCCACGGTCACGTGGATGGTTAAACCGACACCTCAAACCATAACCGCAAAAACCCGTCCTCAAATAATAGATACAATCAGCTTCATCAGGCCGCAGAGGATACGATTCAACACCCACCAATCCATACCCTGCCACATTCAAAAACCAAACACCAAAATCACTTCCATCACACTCTCACATTCCTCAAAAACCACAAATCAAAACAAACAAAAAAAACAAAATTAAGAATGCAGACACAATCACCTTCATTCGTGGCCTCACCAGCAGCAACAGTCCATTCCGGCGTCGGATCAGATTGCGACCCTTCATTCACTCGGCCGTACCGTTCCATTGTACGGACCAAACGAGGCCAAAAAGGACGCAATCTGGAAAACCTTCTCTCTCTCAAAACACAGAATGAAAGGTTTCGATGAAAAGCGTGTGAATGAAGAAACTAGAGTGAGAAACAGGTTCGGATTTAAGGGGTTTCTTTCTCTCTCTTCTCTCACACACACAACAACAACAACAACAACAACAACAACAACAGCGTCTCTGTTTCTTCTATTCTATACTGCTTTGGTCTCTCTCTTTCTCTCTCCTCTTTCTCTCTCCACTTTCTCTTTCCGTTTTCCAAAGCGTTTTTTATTAATTAATATTAATAAATTCTGGTCTTTTTTATTTATTTACTTTGTAAGAGCCTCTTTTTTATTGGTGGGAGATATGGTTGGTTTATTTTTATCTACGTACGTTTTTTATACGCGCCAAACACATCACACAAAATACCATAAATAATCTCAGTTTTTATTTTTCACTTTCTTTATTACAAGTTATTACAAATCTATGTCAAAATCTACACAAGATTTCTTTAAAAAAAATCTATAAAATTAAACAAGTAGTGAAATTATGATTTTTTTTTAACATATCTAAATGGAGATTAAAATAATAATAATAATAATATAATAAATATAAGATAGTGTATTATTAAAATATTATTAAAATAAGTTTTTATTATTTTATTGAAATTGTAAAGCAATTTATAGTTTGAGATAATTTTATCTTGAAAAGTGATTTAGTTTATGATAAAAATAATAATAATTTTTAAAAATGTTAATAAGTATCTTGATAGCATTGTTTATCATACTATAAAAGAGAGAACTTTTGGCCAAATATAGTGTATTTATTGCTTTATAAAAGTATTTGACTAGTGCTTTAAAAAAAATATTTTTATATGAAGATTTTCCTAAAGAAATGTCTTCAAGACATGCGTTTAAGAACGTTTGTATGTATTGTCTATATTTTCATTAATGTAGGTTGGTTTCTACCTTTAGAATAGTCAAGATTGATATTTAAGAGAGGTAGAAAAGTTAATTTAAGATTAAATTAGAAATTAAACTACTTTTATTTGTATAATTAATTTTGCATACTTAAATTTATGGTTTAACTTACTTTTCTATAAATATTTCTAAAAATAAATGGCTTTATATCTAAAAGTTAGACTATAAATTCAAATGAGATTTTTTATTGAAAATTATTATTCAAATTATTTTTTTTGAGATAATAAGATAAGATCAATTAAATTAATATGTGTTAGTTGAGTAGATGAATGTAAATTATTTATCCAAATTTAAATTTTTTTAATAAAATTTATTATTTAAATAACTTTTATTACAGTGAGATGAGTTAGACAGTTCAACTGATATGTGTTAGTTGAATTAAATTGATGTAAACTAGTGAATTACGGTTCAATTTTTTCGATAATATTTAAATTAATTTAAAATTAGTTTTTTTTCGAAACAATTGTAGAGACACGTGTTCGAATATTTAATATCTCTTTTATTTATTTTTTACATATAAATTTTTCATTATTGAATTATTAAATTATTAAATTAAAAATATATTTTATATTTAATTATTTTAAATTAAAATAAATTTGTATTATCTCATAATTAATTAAAGTCACACTCATGTAAGATTGCAAAACAAACAAAATAGGTGTGAGATTTTGTGCATATATAAATACCTTTCAACTTTTCTCTCAGCTTGTGGTCGTGCAACAGCACTGATACCAGAGTCAATATAGAGCACGTGATATGACATATATGTCCTTATATACTAGAGCTATTAGAAAAAGTTATGTCGGTGTTGAACGTTAGCTAATTAATTCTCCTATGAAATTCACTAAACATTAAGACAATTATATAATTCTCATGGCTCATTGGTGGCTGCTGCATCAGATACAAAAATAGAAGCATCAGATAGATGTATGCTAGTGAGTACACGTGGTGTAGAAAACATATCTTCCTTAAAAGTGGTAAAAAGGTTACAAGAATTTTATTACTCCTATGTTACTGCAGGATTTGGATTGGATATACTTTATGCGTTACATTGTCTTTCAGCTGAGCTAATCTAAACTTATCAAGCAGCCAATCGGTTAACTGAACTAAGACCCAATCAGAAACTAGCCGGTTCCACACTTTGAGAAGAGTCATTAATAAGAACATGTTCTAGACTTTTGTGATTTTGGATAAATTGTATTTAATGAATATTAATAATTATTTTTATTTTTAAATAATTATTAAAAAATTATTAATGAATGTTTTTATATTTTTTTAATTAAAAAGTAATAATATTAAATAAAAATAATATTTTTAAAGTTATTAATTTATAAATTTTAATAATTTATTTATCTTAATAAATATAGGAAATACTAACGAGTGCCCCAGAGACACTTGTTAAGTGTTTAAAAAAGTAAATAATACTTATATTTAATGTTTTAGAAATGAAAATAGCAAATTTTTTTCTTTATATGAAAGGCTTAAAGAGTACTCCAGGACACTCGTTAACATGACCCAATAAATAAATATAATTAAATAATGTCGTCAAAAATTAAATTCTAGACTAATAGTTTAAACACATTTAACTCAATAATAAATATTGTTGTCAAGTATTAACTATAGTTCGATAATTTACACTCATTTAATTCAAGTAAAACATATTAGTTAAGTTACCTTATTCATCAAATATTAATATACTATATTTTATGTTACCAGAAAAGAAAATACTATATTTTAACTTAATTAAATTTTGATATCCTTACTTTAAATTATTCACAAAACAAATTTACATATTTTAAATTCAAACTCTTTTAATCTTTTTTTCATGTTTTTTAATTGAAAATTAATTACGTATTATTTTTTAATGATTTTTAATTTATATTTATTATTTTTAAAGTTTCACAGAGACATTTATATAATAATTTAATAAGTTTCATAAATTTAAAATTGGATACAAAACCATATTGAGTATAAAAATGTGATCAAAACTATTTTAATTCAAAATAGAATAAATAGTCTCACCAATAAGTTAAAATAGATTAATAAAATTGTAATTAAGTATGTTTAGCTTAATTGTACCGGTATGTTTTTAAAAATAATTATAAGAAAATTTTTAAATTTCTCAATTTGGGATTCTATTTCTTTATAAATGTGAAGAAATATTTAAGAATAAATAGAAATTAGAACAACTATAATAATTTTGATAAAAATAAAAAATATGTATAATTTATTAATATATGACTCTATTCCGATTCATATTTTTAGTAATTTTAGTTATAATTAAGATTACCATCATTTGTCGAAAGTAATTAAAATTATATTATATAGATATAGATAATATTTGAACTACTTTCAAAATATTTAGTAATCTTAACAAACTTAATTTAAACAAAGAAAGAATAGCACATCTTTCATTATAAATAATATTAAGTTTTGTGTCATCATTTGAATATTTGAGTAGTCAAAACAAAAATTGCATAAGATTTATAAATACTTCAAATTGACCATTTATATGTAATGTCTATGTAATGTCTGGCATACTCCCAATTAAAAAACAATCTAAGTAGAAGAAAGATAAAATTGTGAAATTATAATAAAAAAAGAAACTTCCTAACTAGTAAAAGGTAAATGATAAAATTATAGTTTATTTGGATCAATAATGTTCTTAATATAGAGTTTAATAGAAATCTATATAAAAAAGTTTTATATTTCATACAATAAAAATAAAAATATATTATTATGTCATTTCATATAAATAATTTAAAAAATTTATTTTAATTTGATAATTATTGATTGACATTTAACCGTATAAAATTAGACAGTATAAAATTAGAGAAAATGCGTAAAATGGGTAATGCACTGACAGTGTAAAATAGTTTTACAATGTCAACCAATCGCAATCATATATTCAATTAAAACACTCTTTTATTTTTAAGAGAATTTAATGACATGGCAGATTGATAATTTTTTATTGGATGACAGTGCATATCCATTAAACGCAGAAAATTATTTTACATTATTAATACATTTATTTTTTCATATAAATATCTTATAATAAATAATTTGAAATAATTGAATAAATTGCATGTCTTCGTTTTATTATGACAAATGGGTAAACTACTTATAGAACCGCCATGTATAAAGAATGATCCGTGTAAAAAATATATTAGAAAATAAAACCTATTAATAAAATTTTAACAAAGTAGTTGTATCTTTGCACAATCACTTATGTATGTTTTATAAATAAAATATTATTTAACCAAAAAAATTAAAATCATTCTATATCCAAACTGGGAAATATGTAGTAACAAATAGAAAATAAATTGTATGGTTATATCAGTGTTGAATAGATAAATATGGTATCAATCATAAATATGGTATGAATTAAGTTGTCCTATGTTAAAATTGTATGATAATAGGAATAATTCATAATTATTATATGATCATAAAAATTAAATTATTAAATTATTATATATTTTTAATTCATACAATAGAAAAGTGATTATATGGTTGTATCAGTGCTGAGTACATAAATATTGTATGAATTAAATTGTGCTATATTAAAATACTATGATAATATGAATAATTTTTAATTTTATATGATCACAAAAGTTAAATTATTATATTATTATATATTTTTAATTTTAAAAATAGAGATTAATTAGAATACGCTATCAGTATAAAGCAATTTTACTTTCCGAGCACCTAGGTCCTTAGCGAGGCGACGTCCGGTTAGTAGGGCTTCGTATTCGGCCTGGTTGTTTGATGTCGAGAAAGATAGAATTAGAGAAAATTCGACGACGATACCCTATTCGTTCTCAAGTATGATATCTGTCCTGCTTTCTGTGAGTTGGAGGCTCTGTCGACGAAGATGGTCCACACCTTGGTTTCCTCGATTAAGACGTCGACCAGTGTCATTTCTATGACGAAGTCGGCCAGGACTTGTGCTTTGAGGGATTTCCTACTCTCGTACTGGATGTCAAACTTTGACAGTTCGAGGGACCACTTCAGCATCCTACCGGCCATATCTGGTCAACCAAGATGTTGTTTTATGGGTTGGTCGGTTTGTACGACGATGGTGTGCGATAGGAAGTAGTATCCCCACCTCCTGGATGCGTTGATAAGTGTCAATGCAACCTTCCCGATCTATTGGTACCTTACCTAAGGCCCTTGAAGGGCTTTTCTTGTGAAGTACACGGGTTTCTGCCCGTCAGACGTTTCGCGTATGAGAGCTGCGTTGACGGCCTCGGCTGAGACGGCTAGGTAGAGATACAATGTCTCCTCGTTCTCTGGTCGCGACACGACCAAGGGTCGCGAGAGGTCCTGTTTGAGATGGAGGAGTGCTCGCTCGCACTCGTCGGTCCATTCAAAGGTTACCTCTTTGCGTAAAAGTTTAAAAAATGGGAGAGCGTGTTGGGCGGATTTCGCCACGAACCGAGATAATGACGTTAGCATTTCATTGAGATTTTGAATTGATTTTTTCATGCTCGGAGTGGGGAACTCGGAGAATGCTCGGCATTTATCGGGGTTGGCTTTGATTCCTCATTCAGTTAGGTAGAAACCGAGAAATTTACCTGTTCGGGCTCCGAAAGTGCACTTCTCCAAGTTGAATCTCATTTTATACTTGCTCGCCTGATCGAAGACTTTTTTTAGATGACCTGTGTGGTCGACCTCCTCTCTCGACTTCACGATCATGTAGTCCATGTAAACTTCGAGGATGTCTCCTATCTCACCGTGGAACAATTTGTTCATCATTCGCTGGTAAGTTGCTCCGACGTTTTTTAGGCCGAAGGTCATTACGTTGTAGTAATGGTTGTCTGACTCCGTCATGAAAGTCGTGCATTGTTTGTCGCTTTTTTTCATAGGTATTTGATTATAACCTAAGATTGCGTCCATAAATGATAACAATTTACAACTGGCCGAGTTGTCGACCAGCCTATCAATATTAGGTAGTGGATATGTATCCTTGGGACATGCTCTGTTAAGATTGGTATAACCAACACACATTCTCCATTTTCCATTAGATTTTTTTACCAATACAACGTTTGAGATCCAAGTTGAATACTTGGCCTGGGAAATAAAATTTGCCTTTAAGAGGTCTTTTACAACTTTCTCGGCAGCCTCCGCTTTTTCGGGAGACTGCCTACGCCTACATTGAACTACAACCCTAGCGACGGGGCCGATGGTCAGTTGATGACAGGAGACCTCAGGGTTGAGTCCGGACATCTCGGCTGCACTCCAAGCAAACAAATCAACATTCTGTCTTAGGCATGCCTTGAGCTGCTTCTTCGCCAGGTCGGGGAGTCCTGTTCCGATCTTCACACTTTTGTTGGGGTCATTGCCCAGGATAATGAACTCGAAGTCTCCGTGAGGAATTAGACGAACAGGATGGACGGTTTCCGCAGGCAGGTGTGTGTCTTCTCTGTGTTTCTTCAGCTCATTTTTGGTGAAGTGTGCGTCGAGGTCGACTGCTCTGACGTTAAGGGACTCGATTCAGCTCCTTATTAATGGAGCTGAATCGAGTCCCTTCATCATTGCATCAAAGAATCTCATAATAGCTTCAATGTTGCCCTGCATGGTGACGACATGGCCTTTCTTGTTGTAGTATTTCAACTTGAGATGGACTGTTGAGGGTACCGCCGTCATCTCGACTAACATTGGTCGGCCTAAGATGCAGTTGTACAGGGACGAGCAGTCGATCACCAGGAACCTGGTCTTGACTTGTCTTGTTGTTTCCACTTCTCCGAAGATGACGAGCAACTCCACGTAACCCCAATGTTTGGTAGTGGTGTCGTTGAAGCCTTGGAGGTCGGATCCCACGTAGGCATTCAGGTGAGAATCGTCGAGTTGGAGTGTTCTCAACAGCTGAGAGTACATGATATCGACAGAACTTCCTTGATCGACCAGGATTTGGCGAACGTCAAAGTTAGCCATTTTTGCTCGGACAAGGAGATATATGTGAGAGTTAGGGAGCTCCCTTGGGAATCTCTTCAAGGTAGAACGTGATTGGCTCTGACCTTCCTTTTAATTTGCTGAGAGTAGGGCTCAGGTTCGAGTTGGCGTCGATCAGTTCATCGAACTTTCTTTTGACTGATCCGACAGATAGTTGACAGGCGAGGCTTCCCCCTGAGATACCATTGTAGTAGGGAATTTCTCCAAGGGGCTAAGAGTATCAAGTTCGCCTAAGGCGAGGAAATCTTATGCCCGAAATATGCAGAGGGCAACTTGAACAGGCCCCGGGTCAGGATACGTATCTTCAGTTATTTTTGTCTCTTGGACGTCACGCTGGGGGCGTCACTTTTCTTGGTATAATTCGACAAGCGACCCTCTTTTATCAGCATCTCGATTGCATCCTTGAGGTGTACACATTCCTCACTTACGTGGCCATGACTTTTGTGGAACCGATAGTACTTGGTTTTTTCGACCCTAGGTTTGGCCGTGGTGGGCTTAGGGAGATGCACCTTAGTGTCTTTGAACTCAGTGTTCTAGCAATCGGCCAGGATATGCTCGCGGGAAGCGATCAGCGCGGCGTACTCGGTATAGAAAATTGAAGGTCCCCTCTGCTCTCGCCCTTATCGAGCCCTGTCATTCCTTATTTTCTCCCCGCCACGTCGGGGAGGATTAGAATCTTCGTACTTTGAACCCCTCGAAGTATCTTGGGTCCTCGATCCCCGCTTTGTCACTGCTTATTTTTCTTCATAAGCAATGTATGCATGTGCTTTGAGAAGGAGAGCATCCATGGATTAGGGTTTTTCGATTCCAATGGCCTTTTCGAACTCACTACCCGGATTCAGTCCCCCGTCGAGGAGATACCTTTTCATCTCGTCGGTGGTGGAGATCTGGATAGCCTCTCGATTGAAACGATCGAGGTACACTCGCGGTGGTTCATTGGCCCCTTGGACGAAAGCTTTCAAGGATGCTCCGATTTTGGATGTCTCAAGACGCAGTGAAGTGATTGCACAATTGTGTTTTCATTTCCGCCCACGAATGGATGGAGTTCAGTGGCAGGCTCTTGTACCAATTCATCACACCTTTCCTTAGAGTAGTGGGAAAGATGCGGCATTTTATAGCTCCTTGAACAATGCAATAGTTGAACATAATATTGATGTTCAAGATGTGTTCGTCAGGATCGGTTTTATTGTCGTAAAGGTCTAGAGCGGGGGGTCTTTCCATTCCCCTTAGGATTCGGGCTCTTCGAATATCTATGGTGAATGGGCCACGGGGTTCGTCATCGTCGCTTTCAACCAGTGACAATGTGTAGTCTCTCCGAGGACGTTGATGGCAGCGAGGAGGGTTCATGTCCATGACTTAATTTTTCTTGCAAGGAGGAGAGGGTCTTTCCCTGTGGGGTGGAATGACCACTCTTTCCTTGGTGTCTGTTAAGTGCCAAAATGTAGGTATTTTGTGTTTGTAAATAGTGGCACTTATCGATACTTTTTGTTAATACCGTTCGAATAATACCCCGTTTTGTGTATAAAAACGTATACTTTGTGAATAGATGTATTTTCATATACTTTTATACTTTTTGATAGTTTTCTATTCATTTTGTAGGTATTGAGGCATATTTGGAGCATGAGCAATAACGTGGCGAAGACACGGCTTCAAACGCGCGATTTTGAGCGGCGAAATCAATTCATTCGGCGAATAAAGCTCAAAACCAAAGAATAATAAATCATCAATTTGGTTGCAATTTGTTCATTGTTAGATAGAGCATGGAATAAGCTTTCCAACGCTTCAAACCGGGCGCAAATCGGAGTTACGGTTCTCAAGATATGGCCAAAACAAGATTTCAATTTTCTGTTGAGCGGGCTAAGCGGGCTTGACCGCGCTAAGCGCGGTCTGGGCGGTTTGGAAAGTCATTAAATAGGGAAAAATCACATTTTTTAGGGTTATGCTTTGGGGTATTTGTTCCCAAAGTCATCATAACCATTTTTGAGTAGGGAGAGCTTAGAAAACAACATTTGTGGCTTGTAATCGGAAGATTCTTGGTCGGGAGCTCGATTGATCGTGATTGACACCGCGAAAGATTTGGTTTTCTTCTCCTCCTCTTCTCTTTGTAACCACTTTTGTTGGGTTTGTTTGTAAGTTTACTCTAAACACATGGATGTTTGTTACTCTTTGTACTAGTTGTATAATATATTTGCTTTACAAATCTTAATCGGTGTTTCCTTGATCTTTTTGCTTAAATGCTCTGGATTTGTTTTGTTGTAGACATAGACATCACAAATCTTGATTAGGGGGATATCTGTTAGCTTTTGATTCTAGACATAGGATTAGGGTTAACATCCACATAATATCTGAGTTTAATGTCTCTGTGTTGTTTGATCGGTTGAGACATCATCGAAAGAGCAATATAGTTGAATTTCCGTCGATGTTGCAGAAATGGACATTGATGTGAGGGATATGTGGTGATTCTGATGAGTATTGTAGATTGAGTATGGCGGAGTGATAAATCTAAGTTTGTGAGGAGTAGTTTAGATTCAAACCAGATAATCTATTCTCTATCAAGAATGAATTTATTTTATGTTCATATGTTATATTTTTCCTGTTTACTTTAAACCCATTTAACCCAAACTCAAGAGCTAAGAATCCGTCGAACGGCAGTTCGGTATCACCAATCTCTGTGGACACGATAATTCCCGGATAAATATTTCCAAATCTTTTGTTGCTTGCCGCTATACCGCTTCAACAGTGTCCACCGACATATTTCTTTCCAGTTGAGGTGTTTTTCCGTGATGATGAGGAGAGACGCTAGGGGAATCACGATACTTCTGCCCCGTATAGGAGTGAATTTGCTTTGATCTTTCTATTCGGAAAAGATGGGGGAGAAAAGATTTCCCATAGACGGCGCCACTGATCGTACCTGATCAGACTGGATCGTCAATGGCCTTCAACTGTTGGACTTTGAGTGAATGGGGGGTGTACCTGCAAGGTACTCCGATGCCAAAGTGAGAAAGAGAGAAAAGGAGAGCAAGTAAAAAGTTTGAGTGAGAATGAATGATTTACCTGACCCTCTAGTGAAAGAGGGTATTTATATCCCCCAGCGCAGGACCAGGATTTCCCATATTTTGGGCTGGATTGTTGGAGGCCCAAAACGAAGGAAACTGTCAGGATTCCACGTCGTAGGGCAGAGTCAGCAAGTGACTCACTTCCTAGGTAAAACGCCCGTAGGGTTTGAAGAGGAGGTTAACTAGATTTCCCGCTACAGGGTGACCACGTGCTCTTCTTGGAGCACGTGGGGCTGAAGCTCCAACGGTCACTGGAGAGCGCCTGCTCAATTGGGCTTGGGTCCTGAATCGTGCTTGCTTGCTATTGTGCTTTGTAACACCTGAGGCCGAAAAAGGCGAGAGATGGTTGCACCGCATGGAACACCTGAGGTTGAAGAGGGCAATGGTGGTTGCCACATCGGAATGAGAGGGATTCTGAGGTTGTGCATGTATGAGACTGCATGGTTGAAGGAAAGCTTATAGGGATTGATGAATACTACCTATACCAACAAGATACATCTTCTTTTTGGTAGCCCGTTCCATAAGAACTCCACAATTAAGCGTGTTTGACTTGGAGCAATTCTGGGATGGGTGACCTTCTCGAAAGTTTCCTGAAAAGCGTGTGAGTGAGGATAAATCATGCTGAAAAGGCTCGTGGTCGTTTGTGGGGTCAGTCGATAATCCTGAAAGAAGTATGGGCGTTACACGCCTGCTCGGTCCAGACTAGAACAACTTTAATTTAAAAAAATGCCTTCATCTTCCACTAGTTGAACATGACATTTTGGGGGGAAATTTATAGTTGAAATTTTCGGCACCCTCAAAATCTCAGCATACAAAGAAACAGATTAAGGAACACTTAGTGAAATTTTGGATGGTTATGGAGATATTTTCGACGGGTATAATAGAGATATTTCTACATGACTACATCGTAGAGGAAAAAGTCGAACTCCCTATGCTCGCAGTAACGCTCAGGACTTAGTAAGTTTTAGAGCAACAAAAGGGATGGTTCTCCAAGGACAGATGAGACCTTCAGTGAAGGCAAGTAACTGTTTTATGTTCTTATATGCATTGGTAGATACACGTGGAAGGTGAAGTGGATACATAATACATGCTGAAATGACGTGTTGATTCCTTGGGAGTAGAATGTTACAACCAGTTAGTTTTACATTTTGTATAAATAGGAGTCCTAGTGTTAGGATTCAGGGTGCCAAACTTAATTAAAAAAACTCACAAAACTCAAAGTACCTAAGCGAAGTGAGAAACAAGTTCGATCGTGTGCAATGTATGTTTGAACACCATATTTTCATTAATGCATAGTATTTTCATTTAACTTTATATTCCTCGAAATTTAGTTTGTTGCTTCTTTTTACTTTACCTAGGTTTCGACCACTGTCGAAATCCTTTACATTCCCAGCAAATTTATCTTTATTTGCTTTACTTTTTACACTAAGATTTCGACCGCATCGAAATCCATCACATTATTACAAACTTAAATAAAATTTTGGAAGACTTTATACATTGTGTTCTAGGATTCACTAGTCGATCCTGCAAGTAAACTTTTTGAAAGAGACTGAGTGTTTATCGAATTTCACGGTAAACACCATACTAGAGATAATAAGGGTGGTAATCTCAGAACTTCCTCCCAACTTCCTGGAGCCGGCAGTCCTTGGAACTTTGTGGTTTCTTGGATCTTGGTTTTGAAGGTTGCCCAAACAACTGGCTAAATGTTATAAGTGAAGGAGAAAACATCCAGTGCGGGCTAGATTGGGGATTTGCAAATGCAGTTTTCCTCGATACCTTCCCCTAAACAAAATTTACTCACCTTCCCCAATATGGACTAGATCATGTTACCATCCATATCATTCTTGATGACCACATTGAGATAAATGGTAGTAGAAAGAGATATGTGTTCAGATTCAAGGAGGTGTGGTCGAAATACTCGCGATGTGAGAATTTAGTTAAAAAAATTAGTAATGGATCCTCCATTATAGTTTCCCAAAAAATCACGTCAATGAATCATAATATGTTGCTAAGGAAAATCAAGAGTATTGAAACATTTTTGCAAGAAGATATCAGGTGGTCCTTGGAAGCTGATCAAATAAAAAACATAAGGTCCTAGAACTATAAAGAAGTAATTTGTTAAGGGTTTAGGAGATGATGAGGAGTCAAAGGAAAATAGGGGTTTGGCTTAAATATGGAGATCACAACACAAAGTTATTTCATGGAAAATTTGATCAAAGTGGGAAAACAAACTTGATTAAGAAGCTTAGAGATGGAAATGGGCTTTGGTGGATGGGTGACAAACATTGAAAAAGGATCTTAATTGACTACTTTTCAGGCATATTTTCCTCTTCCTCCCTATCTAAAATTCCTCAAGTCTTCAATATAGTTAAAGGGAAGCTTTTTGAATCTCAAAATGAGTGGTGGAGATCAAGGTTCACGAGGTTAAAGTGAAGAAACCCTTTTTCAAATGCATCCCAAAAAAGCCCCAGGCCTGTACGGTCTTCTGGCTTTTTTCCCCAAAAGTTTTGGCACATTTTGGGTCGAGATCTTAGTCGACAGGTGCTATATATCACCAATAGACAAGAATATCCGAGGAACCTGAATAAAACTTTCATATCCTTAATCCCTAAGCAAAAGAACCCTAGCTACCCGAAGGACTTCATACCCTTTGTAATGTGATGATGAAGTTAGTCACAAAAATAATAGATAATAGACTCAAGAGTATCCTTCCTAAAATCATTGATGAGGAGCAGAGTATGTTCGTGAAAGGCAGGTTGATCACGGACAATGCTCTAATAGCTATAAAATGTTTTCATTGGATGAAGAAGAGAAAGACGGGAAGAAATGAGCAATGGATATGAATTTACATATGTCCAAAGCCTACTAGCTGAGTGGGAGTTTGTCACTTGCACGCTCGAAACTATGGGATTCACGGAGTCTTTGATCCAACTTATCAAGATATGCATACCCATGGTGTCGTACCAGATCCTCATCAATGGGAAATCGAGCAAGAGTTTTTATCCTCAAGTCTAAGGTTTTGTTTAGCCATAATATGGGCGTTGCAATAACAGATATGGTTTGTATTAGATTGGGGGTGAAAACTATAGACAACCTTTCTAAATATTTAGGCCTTCTAGTTGTGTTCGGAAGGTCAAAGAAGGAAATATTTTCTCTATTCATTGATCGAGTTTGGAAGAAATTCAAAAGCTGGAAGGAGAATTTTTATCGAGAGCATGAAAGAGACTCTGATTAAGGTCGTAGCCCAATTGATTCCGAGCTACATCATGAATTGCTACAAACTCCCGAATGTCTTCTATAAAGAGATTGAGGCAATGCTTGCAAAATTATGGCGTGAAGCAAACAATGGAGAGAGGAAAGTCCACTAGCTGAGTTGGGATTGTTTATCTCAAGCTAAAGGAATTGGTGGGATGGTATTATGGGGTATATGAGACTTTAACACTAGCCTCCTTGGAAATTAATACTCGAGACTCCTCAAAGGTGATCAATCCTATTTTTAAAAGAGTCTTTAAAGGGAAATATTACCCCAGGTTTCATATCTCTAAAGCGAGTGTGGGCTTCTCCCCAAGTTACACCTAGAGAAGCATTATAAATTCCAAATACCTTGTCTCAAAAGGCAACTGGTGGAGGATTAAAGATGGTTCCCAAGTTAAAATTTGACAGTACAATTGGCTTCCTTTAAATTCGGGTTTTAAACCGCTGAGTCATTGACGCGACTTGGATGAAAATGCCAAAGTTAGTACTCTTATTGATCATGATATTGGTACATAAAAATTGGACCTTTTACAGAATTGTTTCGACTACCAGGAGGCACTGCAAATTGCTAGCATTCCTTTGTCTTGTAGGTTCCCTAATGACAAACTCATTTGGCACCATGAAAAGGATGTAGAGTATTCTGTTAAAACTGCTTACCACCTTTTTGGAGAGATCAACAGGAACAATGTGTTAGGGCCTTTAAACAACCCTAGTAAAGGCCTGTGGAGAAAGCTTTGGAATGCTCCAGTTCGGACTAGGATTAAAAATTTCATGTGGAGACTTGCCAAGAACATTCTGCCAACAAGAAACAACCTTTAGAAAAAAGGTATCATGTTAGACAGTTGTTGCCCATTGTGTCTTTCCTCACCTGAAACACCTAGCACTTATTTCTTAAATGTGATTTTGCTAAAAGAGTCTGCTTCTTCCCTCCTCTGGGACATCAATTGCATTCCTAATATGATATTCATGATTGGCTTTCGCAAGTCCTTAGCTGCAATGACATTTTGACCTTACAACTCCAATGTACTGCCCTCTAGAAAATTTCACAGGCCCATAACAACCGTATATTCAACTATAAGCTAACTGACCCTCAAAAGGTTGCTAGGGACGCATTTTAGTCGCTGTGTGGTTTTAACAAAGCCAATCTTGATGTGTTGGCTAAGAAAAAGGCGTTTTAGTGTGGCTTGGAAGCGCCTCCGGTCGCAGGTACTTTCTTGGTGCAAATTGATACAGGTTGTTTTAAGGAAGGTTTCGCCACTATGAGGTGAGTTATCAAATCTATTGATGTTGGTGTTACTTTAACACTAATTAAACGTGAGTCCACCCAGGTGACCCCTTGTGTTGTAGAGACGCTTACTATTAAATGACGTAGGACCATGATCTAGATAATGTGATTTTTCTATCAGATGCTCTAATTGTTGTGGATTGTATTAATGATATGTCTTTTTCTGATGTTTTGGAACCGATTGTCATTGATTATAAGCATATTTTAGGTAGTTTTAAGAATATCTCCATTTCAGTCTAGAGTAAGTCCAATAATGTTGAAGCCCACCATATGGTGGGTATAGGTAAAATTCTTAGGTGTACAACTTGTCTTGGCTTCATTCCTGTATTAGATGAAGCTCCTTCTTGTATTGCCCTAATTTTTGGTTATATATATATATATATATATATATATATATATATATATATATATATATATATATATATATATATATATAGAGAGAGAGAGAGAGAGAGTTAAAAGGTAGTGCACTGACAGTGTAAAATAGTTTTACGCTGTCATCCAATAGAAAATCATAAAGGTGTCATGTCATTAAGTTTTTTTTAAATAAAAAATAATTTAATTGGATACATGAGTGGTGATTGGTTGACAGTGTAAAAATATTTTACACTGTTGTCAGTGCATCACCCCTTTTCTCATATCAAAGAAATACTTTTGGGTGCTTTGAAACATATATGTAAAACCGAATTACATGAAAAAGTTCTCGTGCAAAATTAAAATGAGATAAATAATAGTTTATAAAAAAATTTGATTACATCAAGAAAAGAAATTTAAATGAAGTTAATTAGTATATTGTTATAATCATGATCGTATAAAGCAATTTGGAAGTTCGGTCATAATATCTATTATATATATTTATAAATGGACATCCTTATAACTAACATAACAGTGTATCATCCTTGTAGATAAATAAATAAATTGTATTCTAATCAAAATACAACTTCAAACTAACATTAATATCAATCTTCTAACTATTTAAAAAAAATGTAATTTCATATTTCTTAAACAAATTTATCAACCAAATCTTCATATTGTATTGGTTATAGCTGTCTAAATAAATAAAATTTCATAATATAAATAAGATATTTATCAACTTTTTTGCAACAACCACATAAAAATTCATATATATATATATATATATATATATATATATATATATATATATATATATATATATATATATATATATATATATATATATATATATATATATATATATATATATATTAGTGATGTTTAAGCTAAGTTATAGTTTTTTCATGTATTTTCCAACACTTTTTTTTAGGAATAAGACTAAGAATTACGTAGAGGCTTAGCGAGCAAAATCAAAGAGCTTTAAGGTTTTTTTTTTTTGTAAAGAGCAAGCTCGCGTTTTGACCTAAACATCTTGTCTCAGGAATCAAGGTGGTTTAATGACATGTATGAATGAGTTGACAAAAACTTAAAGGTGAAGAAAACGATGATGGTGATGTGAGTTACACATTTTGTTAGATAGATTGAGGTGGCTTTGACACGGGTACATATCCTTTCCTGCCGTTTATCTCATGTTGCTATACTACTGCAATCTCAGCCCTTCATTTGTGTTTCTTGTCTCTCTTTAAAATATATTTGATTTGTTTATTTATTTTTCATAATTTCTTATGCATTAGATCATGAGCATGAGGGATGACTGCAGAGATTGGCATGAGAGGATCTTTTTTCCTTTGACACACACGTGGATGAGTTGAAATAGCCTAAAAATAAATGAATGTTTACTTGCGAGGTAAGTCAGACTACTGTCCTAACAATTCAAGATGATTCTGACATCCACTTGGATGAACTAACAAATGCTTCATAAATAAACAACCGTAGCTCACGAGGCAAATCACATTTCACCTAGCAAAATAACATTTATCAAAACTGTAACATCTCTAATTGTCTAAGCATGATAATGTACATATGATGAATTATTAAGAAGAAGCAAGTGGACTAGTTAGAAAAAAAAAGGGAATTTGTTAGAATGAAACTACATGGCAATATTGTAAATATCATTTAGTTGAAAGGTATTGTGGCCATTAAACATAAGTGCATGTAACATAAGGACATGTTTGGTTGGTTGGTACTTCAATTCAACATTTTATGAAGAAAGAGAGTTTAGGAACAAAGAAGAAGAAAAGAAGAACTCATTTTTGCAACTATGGAGTTGCTTCCACAATTCATGCCATAACTTTTTGCTTATAACTCTAATTCAAGTAATTCTTGAAGTTTCAGATTCTACACGAAATTTCCTTCGATTTGATATATTATTTTGTGTTAATAAGTTATGTATTGAAGGAGATAAACACATTTGAAGTTTGGGAATTTATGCTGGAAATTGGTTAAAGAAGAGCTACGGGTTTGATGACCTTGGGGGTAGAGTTTTGATCAAAGGAGAACCTTGAGAGCACCATTATCATCCTCTTAACCTCTTCAAGTCAGAATATGCAAATCTTGAGGTGAGTTCCATATATAGGAACTTGGGGTTTGAATTAGGGAAGATGCATGTTTTGGGATTTTGGGGAGATTGAAATCTTTGCATGTTTGGTTGAATGATAGAAATGTGTTTCCATGATGATAATGTATGGCCTAGATCATTACTACATGTTAGAATTTGACTTGATATAATATTGAGATGTTATGGGTGTTTGGATTGGAGTAGGATTTGGTTTGGAACCTTCAAAATGCAGAAAAATACCTTCTGCTACAGTGTAATCGGTTACGAGTTTTTGTGTAATCAGTTACACTGCTAAAAATACAATTCTGGGCTATTTTTCGTGCACGTAACCGGTTACGCATTTGGCGTAATCCGTTACACTGGGTTAAAAGGGAAAAATTGCAAAACTTCATAAATTCATAACTTTTGTTCCGTAAGTCCGTTTGACACATATTTTATATCGTTGGAAAGCTAGTAAGACGTACTATATAGAAAAATTATCTCTTGTATCAAATTGTCGTTCTTCGACACGTTTAAACCCCATTTAATGAGTTATTGCGAATAAAATTCTATGCGATAAATCCTCCGAGAGTAGTTCAGTTCCGTAGAGTGAACCGAACGCCTCCATTGTCTTTGAGACTTATAAACTATGCTATAGAACGTGTTGCACCGAGTATGATCATTTATGTGCTAAACTCATGGATATGTGTGATTATTGAATACATGTAATGTAAGTGTTGTATTTGAGTTACGTGATGAAATAATATAATGTGATCATTAATGGTTGTTTTTTGCTGTTCGGGTTGAACGTTCGGAAGTTGTTTGTCTGTGTAGATAATGTATATGTATGTTGATATTTATTGTTATGTTGATTCAGGTATATAGTGCATTATGTTTTATGCTATGTTGATATACCTTGTTTTTTGATTGAATTGTGTGTGAGGTACTGACAGGGCAAACCTGGCATGACATCCAGTATAGGCGAATCGTATGTACTAGTGAGAGTACTGACAGGGAAAACCTGACATTGTCACCCAGTTTAGGCGAATCCTGTGTACTTCAGAGGAGCACTGACAGGGCAAACCTGGCATGACACCAGTTTAGGCAAATCCTGTGTACTAGTTAGAGTATTTACAGGGCAAACCATGCATGTCCCTCAGTTTAGGCGAATCATGTGTGCTACTCATTGTATGCTTGAATCGGAGCAGGCCTAGCTACTAGGAATACACCTGAGCTACCATTGCGATGTCCCGACGAGGGACCGAAAGGGCGTTTCCGCGCTGGCGTTATGAAAGTATCGACGTGCTTGGTATGGTGGGGTTGCATAGATAATGCCACTAGGCTTTTGCCCGGTGGGTCCATGTAGTCTTGATGGCGTATTTGCCACTATGGCGATCACATCTGCGTATGGTGATTGACGGGGTCGTGGCGTCACATAGGAAATGTCACCGTTGTAACTCGTCACGGCTAGATTCCCATGTAGGACTTATCTGATTCACTTGCGGTGTGCGTGTGCAAGTCTCTTGACTTTAGACATGGGAGGTAACCCATCGAGGGTGTGATTATATGACCGACATAGAGGCATTAACGTGCTCCTGGATTCCTCGTACATGAGTACGGGTCTACATACTTGTGTGTTGTTTGTGTGATTGTTTCTATCTCATTTGTTAGTTACGGGACTACCAATGGTGATATTGTCCTTGTTGTGTATTTGTACCAAGCCGTGAGGAAAACCCCAGATCCACGGCGGATCCGTTTGCTTGCATGCACCTTGTAGAACCGAGTGAACCCGAAAGATAGGGGGACTCACTGAGATTTAGTAATCTCACCCCAATCCTCTTATTATTTTTCAGGAACATGTTAGAAGTAGAAGAATTGCTAGATGGTTTGTATTGAAGACGGTGGACGAGCAGACGGCAAAATGACCTCACCAGATCTTATTTTTCTGCTGTGTATCTTTTTTGACAAGCTAATTGTATACATGATTTGTTGAAGAATGCAATTGTATACGAGTTTAATTCTTGTTATTTTTTTCGCTTATGTATGTTTCTTGTACCATTTTAGTATCACTACATATTATTTTAGACGTATATGTACTTGGTGTTACAAAAACTTATAAATAGATGGCATTGAACATATTTTAAGGGAATCATTATTTTGTATATACTTGTTATTTTATCATTAATTTGCAACTAATTATTGGTGCAGCTTCCACCGTATCAGACGACATGGTCGAGCATGTACATCAACCTCCACCGCCATCAATCAACAACAATAGTTCAAATAAAGTCAACTTACTAAAACTGAGGACAATTCAAATGGCTTGAAGGAGGAAGACACACACAAAAAGTACCAAAATCTTAACCGAGACAACTTTAATAAAGTTTATCATATAATTTCTTTTAATCTCAATGTTTGCTTTATATGATTGATCGCTTAAACTTTTGTTAAATAAGGTTCAAAATATTTTACATGTAAAAGTAACAATTTAGGTTTGTATATAATCAAGTCTTAATTTTATAAATCATGCAAAATTGGATTGTTGTTTAAACTAGAAGGTTTGAATGTTCACAGACCTTGAATAAAAAATATTGCATTCTTTCATGTTTTAACCTTGTTTGGATTTTCATAGGACTGTTCTTTGAGGATGACAATAACAAAGGGGGAAGGGTCAGTGCCGGATCCAAAAATCTATCTTGGTGGGGGCAAAAAAACAAGTGTATAAATTTTGACTAAAGAAAAATATTATAAATTCTTACATAAATGTAATTTATAATATTAAAACTCATATATGTGATAGAAAAAGAGAATTTCTTTACCTACCTTCCTATTTTCTTGGTCATCTCTGGTGAAAAACCCAAAATAATCTCATTTCGGAAATGCATTTCCGAAACGCTTTTTTTTTTCAAAATTTGTCTTATTTCGGAGATGCATTTCCGAAAACACCATTTTTTGGAGAGGGGTGTCTTCGGAGATGCATATATCCAAATTAGTCTTGGAATGTTTCGGATATACTTCTCAAAGAATTCAATAATTATTAAAAAATTAAAATCAAGGTGAATCAATACAATTAATAGGTATAAAATCAAGGTGAATCAATAAAATGAAGGTGAATCAATAAAATCAAGGTGAATCAAAATTTCCTAAACAATTTTAAAGTTAAAAATTATTTTACTAACTTATATAAATCAAAAACATTTTAATTCCATAAGTAAATTTTGAATTATATTGAATTAAATATAAAACTTATTCATTAAATAAAATTAAGACAAAATCTTTTTTTAATTTTTTAAAACTAAATAAAAAATTATAACTCATTTTTAATTATGAATTAGAATAGAAATATATAAATATATAATAATAATTATTAATTTTGTAAGTGAAATATATAAATATATAATATATAAATATATAATAATTAATATATAAATATATAATAATTATTATAAATTAAAACACTCATTTTTTTAATTTTTATAATTATTATATAAATATATAAATTTATAAATATATTTATAATTAATATATAATAATTATTATATAAATATATAAATATATAATAATTTTAATAAATACGTAATAATTATTATAATTATTATAAAAATATATAAATATATAAATTAAAACACTCATTTTTTTAATTTTTTTTGTAAATACATAATAATTATTATAAATATATAAATAAAAAATTATAACTCATTTTGTAAGTGAAATTATTTTAGTTTTTTTAATTAAAATTATTTTAAATTTTAAAATATGAATCAGAATAGAAATATATAATACTTATTATTCATAACTCATAAATTATATCAAAATATATAATTATTATTATTATTCATTACTCATAAATTATATCAAATTTATGATATATGAATTAATTAATATCCTAAAATTAATTTTTGGGATTTTTAGATTTTTTTTTGTTTTTTCGGAGATGCATCTCCGAATTAATCAAAATCTCAATTTTTGGGATTTTTTCGGAAATGCTTCCGAAGTCTGTAAAAATTTAGAAAAAAAAATATTTCGGAAATGCATTTTCGAAGCAGGGGTAAAGTGGGGTTTTCTCTGGGGGTGACCCCCATAGGGAGGTGGGTAAAGAAATTTTTTAAAAAAATCTGTTAACGGTCATAATTTACACAAATATAATCAAAACTAACCTCAAAAATAAATATATAATTGGATGCGCAATATACTTATTAATTTTCATCTAGTAAAATAAAACACCTAAATAGATAAAAAAAATTACTTTATCTTAATTTTGGTCAAACCACGATATTACAGTACAACATTTCAATTTAATAAAGATAATCTAGTAAAATAAAACACCTAAATAACTATAGAGAATTACTTTATCTTAATTTTGGTCTAAGCTCGATATTACATTACATCTACATTTCAAACTATAATTTTTAACGACGATTGATTTATTTTACTAACCAAACTAATTTAATATTGATATTTTTTTTAATAAAACATCAAACTAAAAATAACTCTATAAATTTATAACTGCTGAGAAGAAATATAAGATAAAAATAAATTGATTAACGTAAATAATATAATATCTTTAAATGTTATATTTGAAAATGAATGGACGGTAGATAAAAAAACTAAACAATGTTGGACTAGATATTAAAAAGATTAGTTTTGAAGTATAGAATTATTTTGAAATGGTGGTTTAAAATTAAGATCTTCAAAAATTTATACTATTTATTAGCTAATAAAAACAAATATATCGATTTTAATTATAGGGAATAACCATTTTAAATTTTAGACCGATCAAATAAAACATCTTATAAATGGAATAAGTACATTACTTTTAGAATAAAAAAAGATAGGTTAATAATTTTGGAAATATTCAAATCATTTTATTTCTATCAATTAATAAATTTTTTTCATTTTGATACTTTGTTTCTTTATTCTTTTGAATCTATCAACTATTTTTTTTAGTATATTAAAAAAATTATAAATTTTGATTCCTCTAAATTATTTGCTATTATTTTAATTTAATTTTTTTTTGCAATGTTTCACGTGGTGCACTTGTGTATTTCAAATGATTTTTTTATGACATTTCATCAATACAAATTTAAATTATTATTAGTTTAATAATTTTCCTATTTAATTTTTAAATTTTATTAATTTATTTATAAATTTGAGTTAAGTTTTAATTGTTAAAATTAAAATTTTAATTGTATTTTTTTATAAATTTTATTACTTTTAGATATTTTATACTTAACGTAATAAATTTTAATTAAAGTTAAAACTATATTTTGTAATTAACTAATAAACTATTTATATTTATAATTTAGTTATTTTATAATTAATCTAATAACTTTTAGATAATCTCAATAATTTAGTTAAATAGTTACAATTTTATAAATAATTTATTTAATAATTCAACTATTTACTTTTTAAATAATTAATAATAGTTAAAAAATAAATTAAGAAAGATTAAAGTAAAAAGTTTCTTTTAATTTTTTAAAAATATTCTCATTGTTTTTTTAATTTTATTAAAATTAAATTCTATTCTATTCAATTAAAATAAAGTATCAAATAATTTATTTGTAAATAAAGTAATAGTGCATAAAAAATTGTTGAAAAAATTTAATTATAAATAATAACTACAAAATATTTTAATTTAAAAAAAAATGTTAATAATTATTATTATATTTTAATGATAATGATATATATTTAATAATATATTTTAATTAATACAATTAATTATATTTTTAATTGTATTGATTCTCCTTTATTTTAATTTTTTAATAATTATTAAATTTTTTCGGAAATGCATATCCGAAACATTCCAAGACCAAAAATTGGAATATTTCGGATATGCATCTCCGAAGACACCCCCTCTCCACAAGAAAAAAGGTGATTTCGAAAATGCATCTCCAAAAACACTTTTTTTTGTGTTTTCGGAAGTGCACTTCCGAAATCACCTTTTTTTCAAAAAAATAGTGATTTCGGAGATGCATTTCCGAAATATAGGGGCATTCTAGGAATTTCGCCAGGGGTGACCAAGAAGGTTAGTAGGTCTGTAAAGAAATTTTCTTATTTTATTTCTTTTTATGTTTGCATTTTATTTTATTTCTTTTTATGTTTTTGGAATAACACAATAACAATTTTGTTTTTCCTTTTCTTCTTTTCATGATTGAGAGATGCACTAGGTTGCACCTTGATACTCTCATATGGCTCTGTATGATAAAATTACTTGGCAACTGATGATTTATAGCTATAGATGATAGTTGGTAATTGATTGTTTATAATTGATAACATATTGCTAATAAGTTAACTTGAATACTTGGTAAATTAATTGTTACATTAACTGATAGATATAAAATAACATAAAAAGATATTTTTAATTAAAAACTAGTGGTTCACTATCTTATTATATTTATATTATTAAATTAATTTTTAATCGATAAAAATAAATATACTAATAGAAATAATCAAGATTTGTCTTTGATGTCTTAGCCTTAGATCTATAGCTAGCAAGCTTCTTCATAGACATCCTAGGTGTCATTTTATCGCAAGAAATTTATGTCAGTAAACAAACTTTCTAGTAGAGATGGCAAGCATACCCAAACTCGCGGGCTCCACCCGCACCCGAACCTGAGTTAACGAGTAAAAATCCGAGTAGATTAAGTTTGAGTTCGAGCTCGAGTGCCACCCGATATTTCGAGTGTGAGTTTGGGTAGTCTGAAACCCGAAATCACACATGTTTATATATATATATATATATATATATATATATATATATATATATATATATATATACATATATATTGTGGAAAGATGTAGGAAAAATGTATTTTATGTATTTTGTTGTGGGTTCGGGTTTGGGTGAAAAAACTCAAACCCAACGCGTGTGGGCGTGGGTTTCATTTTGTCACCCGAACAACTTTTGGATTCGGATTCGGGTATGGAAGCCGATTTCGAGCGCGGGTTCGGGTAGTTTAAAACCCGCACCCAACCCGACCCGTTGTCATCCCTACATTCTAGTCAAGAATTCAACAAAAAAAAGATTTTAAAATCACTTATTCAAGTGCTTCCTACAATATTCGAAGTTAGACTAAAGTTTCAAAGTTGTAATAGAGCCCATAAAAATCAAATAATATTACAGCACATTAGCTTTAACTTCCCCTGACATGAACAACCAATGATCCTTCTGTAGATGACCACTTGACACCAAATGAAAACACAAAGAGATTTCCACATTCTCAACATGAAGAACTGCCACTTCTTACACTTTGTTGAGCATAATCTCACCATGCTTATTTCAGATACATGGTCTGCCAAGTCAACACGAGAGCCCACTTGATTTGTAATTTCTCACATATTCCATAACAAATGTCTTTGGTTTACTTTCTACACATAATAAAGACTACCACAATCATTTACTAGCAGTAGAAGAAACCTCCCTATCTTCAGCCATTCTGATCAGATCACACTATGTGATATCAAACTTCTGACTTTACAGTCACTAACAGCTAGTGAAGTCTTCATCATAAGAGTAATCATGTATTGCCAGAACATGTTACTACCACCAAGATCAGAACCTACCCATTCTAATCCATATTATGTCCGATCTGCCACTTCAGACAATAATGTTGCTTCTTCAAACTTCACAATCATTGGCTGAGTAGACAATAAAACCTCTGGAGATGATGTTCGAACATCCCTTGGGACATCCATGCAAAGTCCATCTACTATAGTTCTGAGGAAATATACTGTTTCTCAATAGGATTTCCATGTTTGTAGCGGTATCCTCTTCGACCAGCTTTCTCCCCCTTACACTGAGAACTGACTCAACTTAGACAAACTCACTTGAACCATCCATATACAAGTATAGAGAACCAGATCTCTACATTTGATGACTCAGAACACAAGATAACCAGTGTTCATGACTCTAAACAGGACTCAAATACTCTGACTATCCATAGAGATAACATTCCTCTATATTGGTTGACTTAGAACACAGGACACTATTTGTGTCCATGACTTGAAAACAAGACTCTAAACAGAAAGAAAAACTGACTTAGAATAGAAAGCCTATTCAATATCTTTGCAAAACAACTCCAAAGAAGAACCTCAGACTTAACAATGTCTGAACATTACCCTTATTCCCTATGTTTGTCACAAGTTGACAAAAATAACCTATATAGACTCTAAACTTACCCACATCCGAAAGAAGGACATGAGAGACTCAAACAAGACTCATGAGAAGGAAAAAAAATAAAAGCAAAGAAAGACTCTAAAAACCTGAGCAACTTAAATAACATACCTGGTCTATAAGAGGTGTTACTTTAAAAAGAGGTGCATCAGGTGAATTTGCGCATTGGTTGGAACATGCACTAAGTCAAAGCAAGTGATATACACCATCAATACATATTTTATATGAAACTAATAAGAACTATCCCTGCTGGTTTCCAAGGATAAAACATGTCTTGAGTTATGTCATGACTTCTTGTTTGACATTGTTCTTCTGGCTTTAAAAGATTAGTTAAAAAAAACTTTCCAAATGATTAGAAGCAGAATTACATTGTCCTTGCTGATCTCCATACTCTCCCTGAGATATACAAATCTAGGACATCTTTGATGTTGGTCCTTGAAGTACTCTTTATTTGGAGTTTGCCACAGTTTCCAAATTAGGAATCCTTAGTTTGCTTGCTATACAAGATTCAAATTGCCACACTCTGCAACTGTAATAGAAGAAACCTCTTGTATATAACCATAAATTAGTCTTCAACAGATAAGTCTGAACCTTATCTCTCTGGTGTCTTCAATAGTTGTGATGTTACATATTTATGTAGAGTTTTTTCTTCTATACATCACATATTTATTCTCTTCAGATTTCCACCTAGTTGTTGCAAATATCCAGCTCCCATCAAGATATTTTACAGTACTTATGTGCTTTTTAATTCTTCAACTAATCACCAAACAACACTGCCACACTTCCTAGACTTGTGAAGATAACAGTGAACTTTGATACAAATGCTTAGTTCATATTAGTCCATGAATTTTTCATACAAATAATCAGCTCCCGACAGAGTATATGAATCTTGTATTTAGGCTGCACATCTAACAAGTACTGAGTCTCCCGTCAAAGTACCTATCAGTTAGTCAGTTAGAATTGACTACTCACACTAGATCATTCTGACTGATTACCTCTTCACACTTATATACTTTCCTCTTGGCAATAAGATACTTTTTAAAAAACCGAAGACAAGGAGATGATGTTTTACCATTTGTTACGACATCATCCTTTATGGTTCTTGGCTAACATCTCTAACATCTTATTCATAACACTTGGAGGGAACAAAAGAAGCATAGTGACCAGCAACTTTACATCCAGACATATCAAGGATTTAGTATATGCCACATCTCAATGAACTTTTCTTCAGACTTTCATTCTGATTTTGAGATGATGGATGCCACGGTCTGTACCTATAGAGGAGATTCCCTCATTTATGTTTCTGCAACAGACTCAATTTTGGCATAACATTTAAAAGGTCAGATTCTTCTGAGCAATCTAATTTCCTTGATTCTCATTGACACTACCCTTTCTAGATAATAGTTATGGGGCAGTCAACATTCAAAACCATATTTCACTATGGATGAGGCACAATATTCAGCTCCGACGACTGTTCTATGGTTATGAATTAAAACTCCACATATCTGGTTCCTTGATCAGAGTAAAATACATGAGATAAGCTCATCTTGATTTCTCATAAAGGGACTGAAGTGTATACCTTTATGAGTCTTCTTTTGTGCATTGAGCCTTACTTCTATACTCCCACAAGCTGATATCTGGGGCAGAAGTACATGTTGTTCGTGTCCTGATCAACTTATAACCATATGTCTCCTCTTCCAGATCAGGAGTAGGTTCCAAACATATATACTCACACTACATTAGTTTGGCACCAGAACATGTGTTCTTCAACAGTAGCTGCACATCAGTTCTAATGTCCGAACATCTAGTAGGACTTATGTTCCATCTTCTAGGAACACTTCAGCCTTGAACATCTTCTAGGTAAACACTTTGTAGATAAATATGAGAACCATTGATCAGTTGATGCCCATCAACTCTAATAATCCATGCCTTTATAACTGGACTTGAGAGGGACTCGAGTATCTTTGACACTTTTAAAATAGTTGAGAAATTTGCCATATATTTTGTTGAATAACCCTAGAATTCTTCCTTCATTATAGGGGTTGTATCAGCGGTTATGCAGCGGAAAATAGCCATTCTTCAACAGAACTTACACAATGCTTACTCCATAATCCACTTGTAAGCATGACACATAGGGATTGAAAATAAATCAACCCTACAATCTGCTTACTTCTCTATCAAGTAACATCCTAGACCCAACCAAAATCCTGACCACCTGGTATCACATAAACACAAGGATTACCTTATCAATGTCTTCACTCCCGCATGAATTTGTTGATAACTTCCATCTCTGTGTTGAGGCTAAACAATTCAATCCAGACTCTTCACTTCCGCATGAAATTTCTTAATTTACCTTTCTTGTTCTAGCATCTTCTTTCTTCTGACAGGTTGGTCTAGTTTTCCATAAATAGGTCCATCCTCCACTTCAAGGGACCATATACAATATGAACACTCCTTATTCAAACAATCTTCTACCTTGTACACAACCAGAAAGTATCCCCCATGGATCTCATCCAGAAACAGACAGGATGCCTGCTCTAATACCAATTGAAATTCTGGTATGATAGAACTCAGATTTCATGTATGATGTCGTGATATATAGTCTGTTAGAATAATTGCACTGATAAAATAGGATTATCTTCAACTTTGGTTCAACACTTGAATGCTAAAAGATCCTAAACTTTCTGGAATAATTTATAATGATAGCACAGAGATTACAATCAAGTATTGATCTAGTTTGATTTGCTGAAAGCCTATGCTTTGAAAGAATTTCCCGATGACATAATCGATGTTATAACCTCTTATATCAGATCCATAAACAAGTGCAGAAATTAGATAACACAAGGAATTGTTAACCCAGTTCGGTTAAACCAACCTACTATGGGGGCTACCAAGCCAAGGATAAATCCACTATGATAGTATCAATTCAAAGCTAAACTCCCTCGTTTACAACTTCTCACTTAATCACTACCCAAGTTAGAATTCTATCTAAGACTCACCTAGATATGAGGCCCCCCTCAATCCCCTTCAATCACAAACAGTGATAACATTAACTAATAAACTGAAGACACACTTCAAGACAGACACCTTGATCTTGCTTAACAGCTTTGACCAAGAAACAAATCTCTCCACTCTTACCTAAAGGATTCGAGTGATAAAAATACTTCTCTCACCTACAGGTTTTGAGAAGAACATGGCAGCCATTCCACAACTCGGGTGGTCTACCTTAACAAACCCTAATGTTTACATCTTTTTAATACTCGGTTTGCTTAAAAAAACTAGGTTACAAAGCTTCCTATTTATAACCTATTCCCAACTGGACTTGGGCTTACAATCACAACTATATTTGCTATTACAAATCTGCAGAAAACTTCTGCTAAAAGAAAGGTCTTTAATCATAAGTTTCCTAAATTGTTTCCATAATTAGAAACAAATTATTCTTCAATATTCTGACTTAATTCTCTTGACCTTTAAATCTGCGCCACATAGGATTGCATAATATTCCATTAGAATATTCTTCATTTGTTTGATTACATCTAGAATCTTTATATATCAGCTTAGCAGGCGCGATATCACATAAGACATGATGTCACAATGCATGTCTTAACATTCCATAGGACATCTTGCTGTTGTACATGTTTTGTTCATATTTATGTTTCCAAGTTCTATAGACCCTATTACATATTGTTGCTACTATGTTTTAGCCAAACATAAATACCAATCACATAAATCAAGACATTAACAATCTCCCCTTTTGGCTTATTTTGGCTAAAACTAAACATTAAATTGCAGCAAAACAAAAACATAAACTTCAACTTTCAAGACAACAAAGACACAAACTATAACCTTCAGAAGAATAGATCTTTTACATTCTCAGAATTGGTCTTCAATCTCTTCTGTTCTTCAAGGCTTCAGAATATCTTTGAACCACATCATAACATCTTCAATCCACACTATCTTTAAATAATCCTTTGTTTCTTTTGACAGTAGTGGACTTCAGAATACCTTCGGTCAACTCTCCCCCCTTTTTAGCCATAATATGACAAAGATAGCACCAATGTCATAATATGCAGTGGAACATCTTCATGTATTATGGTGTACATGAGTAAAAAGATGGGAGAGAAGCCCCTCAGCACAAGCACCTGTTCTTGTCACTGAGGACCAATGGTGGCATAAGAGAACCCTTAGTCAGTCTTCAACTAGAAACCAAATCCTAGGTTGAAGTCTAAGAGAGACTTTGAATGCATTCCTACCACCACTTCTCGTAACTCAGAACACAAATTGTTAGAACAAGAATTGTTCTGATCAATATTCTTAGTTTTGATGATAACAAGGATATGAATTTTGTGTGAGATAATGTGGTACTCTAATACATTGCAATTTCCCTTTCAGGAAATATATAAAGAGTATGCACAAATCAGCGCTCAGAAGCTTTGTCTCAGAAGGTTCACCATGCAACATCAGAACATGGTCTGGCAAGACATCAGAAGATGGTCAAGGCAGAATCAGAACATGGGTCTATGGAAGCATCAGAAGAACTTGAGATCAGAAGCAGAAGCACTGAAGTTCTCATGGTATCACGCTCAGAAGCACTTCAAGGTCAGAAGACAAGAAGATGTTATGCACCAAGCTGTTTGACTCTGATGATATTCAAATGTTGTATACACAAACATCAGATCAGAAGAAAGTACAGGTGGCAGGCTACGCTGACTGACAAAAGGAACGTTGGAAGCTATTAAAGGCAACGTCAGTAGACACAGCGTGAACAAGGCTCGAGGTAGTTGACAAAAGCGTGAAACATTAAATGCAATGTTGTACGGAATACGCAAAGCATTAAATGCTCCCAACGGTCATCTTCTCAAAGTGCCTATAAATATGAAGTTTTGATGAGAAGCAAGGTTAACGATCCTGAACGAACTTACTCTGAAAAACTTGCTGAAACGCTGTTCAAATCAAAGCTCAGAAACTTCATCTTCATCAAAGCTCACTACATTGCTGTTGTAATATATTAGTGAGATTAAGCTTAAAAGTTAAGAGAAATATCACTGTTGTGATTATAGCTTTTCAGAAGCATTGTAAAACTCTTATTTGATTACATTAATTTGTAAGTAACTAGAGTGATCAAGTGTTGATCAGGATACTCTAGGAAGTCTTAGCTTGTGTCTAAGAAGTTGTAATTAGAGTGATCACGTGGTGGTCAGGATACTCTAAGAAAGTCTTAGCTTGTGTCTAAGCATTTGTTCCTGGAGTGATCAGGTTGTGATCAGGATACTCTAGAAGACTTAGTCGCGGACTAAGTGGAAAACCATTGTAATCTGTTGCGATTAGTGGATTAAATCTTCAGGTGAGGTAAATCACTCCGTGGGGGTGGACTGGAGTAGTTTAGTTAACAACGAACCAGGATAAAAATAACTGTGCAAATTGTTTTTATCGTTCAAGTTTTTAGACTACACTTATTCAAGCCCCCCTTTTCTAAGTGTTTTTCTATCCTTCAATTGGTATCAGAGCCTGGTTCTAAGGTGCAAGCACTTAACCGTGTTTAGAAAAGATTCAGGAAGAGAAAAACGCTTCAGTAAAAGATGGTTGGTGAAATTTCAACAAATACATCTGCATCTACATCTGGCTCTGCTGAGCAATACAACGGTAACAATGGTTATACTAGACCACCAGTATTTGATGGCGAAAACTTTGAATACTGGAAAGATAAACTGGAAAGTTACTTTCTTGGTCTAGATGCTGATCTATGGGATCTTCTGATGGATGGTTACAAACATCCAGTGAAAGCCAGTGGCGTAAGGCTTACAAGGCAAGAAATGACTGATGATCAAAAGAAAGAATTCAAGAATCATCATAAATGTAGGACTGTTTTGCTGAATGCTATCTCTCATGCTGAGTATGAGAAGATATCTAACAGGGAAACTGCCCATGATATATATGAGTCATTGAAAATGACCCATGAAGGAAATGCTCAAGTCAAGGAGACTAAAGCTCTTGCTCTAATCCAGAAATATGAAGCCTTCAAGATGGAGGATGATGAAGATATTGAGAAGATGTTCTCAAGATTTCAAACTCTAACTGCTGGACTGAGAGTTCTGGATAAAGGCTACACCAAGGCTGATCATGTAAAGAAGATTATCAGAAGCTTACCCAGAAGATGGGGTCCAATGGTGACTGCATTCAAGATTGCTAAGAATCTGAATGAAGTTTCTTTGGAAGAGCTTATCAGTGCCTTGAGAAGCCATGAAATAGAGCTGGACGCAAACGAGCCTCAGAAGAAAGGTAAGTCTATTGCATTAAAATCTAATGTTAAAAAATGCACTAACGCTTTTCAGGCTAGAGAAGAAGATCCTGAAGAATCAGAATCTGAAGAAGAAGATGAACTGTCCATGATCTCCAGAAGGGTAAATCAACTCTGGAAGAGCAAGCAAAGGAAGTTCAGAGGCTTCAGAAGTTCAAAGAGATTTGAACGTGGAGAATCTTCTGGTGACAGAAGATCTGACAAGAAGAAGGCTGTCTGCTATGAGTGCAATGAGCCTGGACATTACAAGAACGAGTGTCCAAAACTTCAGAAGGAGAATCCCAAGAAGAAGTTTCATAAGAAGAAAGGTCTTATGGCAACATGGGATGATTCTGAATCAGAATCAGAATCAGACTCTGAAGAAGAGCAAGCCAACTTTGCGCTGATGGCTACAGAAGATGATGGATCAGAATCTACATCAGAATCAGATTCTGAAGAGGTATTTTCTGAACTATCTAGAGAAGAGTTAGTTTCCAGTTTAACAGAACTTCTGGAACTCAAGGCTCATCTTAGTATCAAATACAAAAAGCTGAAAAAGCAGTTTGAATTTGAAACTAAGAAGCTGGAATTGGAAAATTCTGAACTGAAGGAAAAAGTTTTAAATCTATCCAAAGATAGTGGATCTCCTTCTGAAACAGAAAAATCCATTCCTAGCATGAATCATATTCTGAAAGAATATGACTCGAGCTTCAGAAAGTTCTTATCTAGAAGTATTGGCAGAAGTCATCTTGCTTCTATGATATATGGTGTTTCTGGAAACAGAAGGTTTGGTTTTGGCTATGAGGGTGATACCTCACATAAATTTGAACCTATTGATGATCTGAAGATCACATACAAGCCATTGTATGATCAGTTCAAATATGGCCATGCACATGATATTAGGCTCACTTCATATGCACAGAAGTTTAACACTGTTCACACCAAGAAGCTTGTGACACATCCTAAGAAATATCATGCTGACAAACCTAAAGAATATCATGTTGTTCCTCCTGTTAAATATTTTGCTAAACCCAAGTTCAATCAGAACTTGAGGAGAACTAACAAGAAAGGACCCAAGAAATTGTGGGTACCTAAGGAGAAGATAATTTCTGTTGCAGATATCCTTGGCAGCAAAGAGGACAAAAAGCAAAATGTCATGGTACCTGGACTCTGGGTGCTCGCGACACATGACGGGAAAAAGGTCTACATTCCAAGACCTGGTGCTTAAACCAGGTGGAGAAGTCAAGTTTGGAGGAGATCAGAAGGGCAAAATCATTGGCTCTGGAACCATAAGTCTTGGTAACTCTCCTTCCATAACTAATGTACTTCTTGTTGAAGGATTAACGCATAACTTATTGTCCATAAGTCAATTAAGTGACAATGGTTATGACATAATCTTTAATCAAAAGTCTTGCAAGGCTGTAAGTCAGAAGGATGGTTCAATCCTATTTACAGGCAAGAGGAAGAACAACATTTATAAGATTGATCTTTCTGATCTTGAGAAGCAGAAGGTGACTTGTCTTATGTCTGTTTCTGAGGAGCAATGGGTCTGGCACAGAAGATTAGGACATGCTAGTTTGAGAAAGATTTCTCAGATTAATAAACTAAATCTGGTCAGAGGACTCCCAAATCTGAAATTCAAATCAGATGCTCTTTGTGAAGCATGTCAGAAGGGCAAGTTCTCCAGACCTGCATTCAAGTCTAAGAATTTTGTTTCTACCTCAAGGCCGTTAGAACTCTTGCACATTGATCTGTTTGGCCCAGTCAAAACAGCATCTGTCAGAGGGAAGAAATATGGATTAGTCATCGTTGATGATTATAGCCGCTGGACATGGGTAAAGTTCTTGAAACACAAGGATGAGTCTCATTCAGTGTTCTTTGAATTCTGCACTCAGATCCAATCTGAGAAAGAGTGCAAAATCATAAAGGTCAGAAGTGATCATGGCGGTGAATTTGAGAACAAATTCTTTGAGGAGTTCTTCAAAGAAAATGGTATTGCCCATGATTTCTCTTGTCCGAACTCCACAACAAAATGGAGTTGTAGAACGAAAGAATAGGACTCTACAAGAAATGGCCAGAACCATGATCAATGAAACCAATATGGATAAGCATTTCTGGGCAGAAGCAATAAACACTGCGTGTTATATTCAGAATAGAATCTCTATCAGACCTATTCTAAATAAGACTCCTTATGAATTGTGGAAGAACAGAAAGCCCAACATTTCATATTTCCATCCTTTTGGATGTGTATGTTTTATTCTGAATACTAAAGATCATCTTGGTAAGTTTGATTCTAAAGCACAAAAATGTTTCCTTCTTGGATATTCTGAACGCTCTAAAGGCTACAGAGTATACAATACTGAAACATTGATTGTAGAAGAATCAATCAATATCAGGTTTGATGATAAGCTTGGTCTTGAAAAACCAAAGCAGTTTGAGAATTTTGCAGATTTTGATATCTCAGAAGTTGAAGAACCAAGAAGCAAAGCTGCAGAAGCTGGCAGTCTCAGAAGCAATGGATCAGAAGATCAAGTTGCTGCATCTTTAGAGAATCTCAGGATTTCTGAAGAGCCAACAGTCAGAAAATCACCTAGACTTGCCTCAGCTCATTCAGAAGATGTGATTCTTGGGAAGAAAGATGATCCTATCAGAACAAGATCATTCCTAAAGAATGACAATCAGAAGCTGTGATCAGAATCAGAAGGCGTAAAGTCTATTCAGGAAAATTACAGCTGTCATCTATTTTCGGATGGTGAACGCGTGTCTGTACGGTTAGTAAAAAGCGTGCAGTTGAAAAGACGCTGATCTAGGTAACTGTGTTAAATCATTTCATTTACCATGTTCTCTCACCTAACGTCACTTATCAATTAATGTAAATTGATTTCTCTTGATTCTGTAACTGTTCATTTTCTAATCTTATTGCATTTTTTTTAATCCGTCTCTATATATTCTTCTCAAATCATCTCATATATCTTTTTCGCTCCGTGTCTCTCTTTCTTCTTGCATACTCTCTTTAGAAAACTTCTTAGTTGCTTCTAAAACCCTAACCAAAAACCCAGAATTTGTTCTCCCTAGCTATTCATTCTGTTTCAATGGCTGCTTCTTCATCTCAAAATGTTGGTTCATCTACTCTTCTCCATATTCAAGATGAAGAAAATCAGGAACTTACTCCAGTCGTTGCGTGCTCCATTCCTAAGGATAAATTAGAAGTTCTATGTGAACTCATGGTTGATTTTGATAACATTGAAGAACACGAATTTCATCTCAAAGAAGATATAATTTTTCAAGGATGGACTTCGTTATTTGCTGAGTTCTGTGGACCAGTCTACCCAGATCTTGTCAAGGAATTCTGGGTACATGCAGTTGTCGCCCCTAAATCAATCTTGTCCTTCGTTCATGGAAAGTTTGTGGTAGTGACTGAGAACATCCTAAGGATGATGTTTGATCTGAGAAACGCTGAGGGAGCTTTTGAAATCGATCAAAGGGTAAATTGGAAAGATGTTTTATCTACTCTCTACCCAGACATAAATGAAACAAAGAATGTCAAGGACTTGAGAGATCTCTACAAAATCTGGACCAAGATTCTTCTTGGGTGTTTCTATCACAGGAAAGGAACACATGCTTCTGACTTCGTCAACAATGAGCAAAAATACATTCTGTACTGCATTGCCATTAAGAAGAAGGTTGATGCTATCTACATTATCTTCAACCATATGTGGAAGGCTGTGAAGGAGTCCAGAAATGCCTTCAGAGAAAAAAGTTGTACCATCATTCCGTTTGGTAGAATTATCTCAAATCTTCTGGTTCATTCCAAGATTGTTGAGGACCTGGAATCTGAAGGTATTATCAAAGACCTTACTGTCACAACTGGGGCCTGTCTGAATGCTTTCACTTTAAAGAAGATGAAAGTGATTAAGGCTATCATTAAGACTCCCCAACCTCTTGTTGGAACAAGAATCAGAAGAGAACCAGTTCTAGCTAAATTTGAAACCTTTTTCAATAGTGAGGTACCAGAAGTCAGAACTAGGTATCTGAAGTCACAAAAAGAGGATAAAAGTCTTAAAGATCAAGAGAAAGGTGCTCCAATTAAAATAAATCGCAAGAAGGAAGAAAGGACCAAAAGAAAGTTTGATCATCCTTCTGGTAATCGAGTGAAGGTTGTTCAGAAAGTTGCTGCTACCACTGAGAAAGAAGTGGTCCCAGAAGAAGTCATTGCAAAGGTGGTTAAGGCTGTTTCTGTTGATTTTGAGAAGAAAAAGAAGGAAGCTGAGAAAAAGAAGAAGAAGTCAAATAACAATGTTGAGATTGTTGAAGTTGTTGAGAAGAAGAAAACCAGAAAAAGGAAGATGATTCTTCAAGAATCCGATGAAGAAAATGTTGTTCAAGAGGCTGTGAATCAACAGGAAGTTCTGGCGAGTGTCAGAAGGAAAGAGATCTCTAGCGGCAAAACAAAGATTGTTGAAGAGCCGAAGAGTAAGAAGCAGAAGAAGACTGAGGTTGTGGTCAAAGCTCTTCAGAAAGCATCCAAAGGTATATGTATTTCTGAACCTGATTCTACTCCTGCTGGTATTTCAGAAGTTGCACCAATAGCGGTTGCCCCTATCCCTGAACCAGAAAAAGCCACATCAGAATCACCTATAACTGTCCATGTTCTTACACCTCCATCTTCTCCTGTAACTATTCCTTCTTCTCCACCCACCATCAATCCTGTTCTGGATATACCACCCCTTCAAACTCTCTTTCCACCTCACACTAATATCTCCATCTCTCAACCTCATCCCCATGCCAACTTTGAACCCATTCCTCCTACCTCTCAAAACAACCATAGTGGTTCTGATCTTCCAACCTCTGCATCACATGAACAGCTGCTCCGTGATTGCAACTACACTCCCAAGCCTCGTCCTGAAGTTGAAGTGGTAGTGTTAGATTCTGATACTGAAGCAGATGGATAGAGAACCTCAACCTTATTTCATCCCCAACCCTGCCTTTTGAAAAACCAAAATAAAATCCCGCCTTGTCTACCCTATTGGTGTAATTTTTGAAAAAGTAAAGAGGAATCTCAGAAGTATCTTTGACACCCTCAGAATTGTTGAAAGTTCTGGCTTGAATGACGTCGCTATGCGGAAGTTCTGGAGAATCTTACGCAGAAAATTAGATGCTCTCTTTATGGAACTTCAGGAAGCCTGTGTAGAAGCTACTCCACGGCCTCGTGGAATTCTGAGAAGCTATGAAGACTTCTGGTTTGCTCGTCTTAGAGGAAGATATACCTTGGAAGAAAAGCCCTTTGTGGATGAATTGGAAGAAGCAAGACTGGCTGCTGCATTGGAAGCTAATCCTTGCAGGGAGATTGTGGTCTGGATACCTCAATATCCTGTTCTACTTGGGGATTTCAAGACCCTCTTTGACTTTCTGAGGGAAAACCCTTCTAAGGAAGACCCAAGCTTGGTCATTCCAGAAGTTGTTGACCCACCAGAAGTTGAAGGTCCTTCTGCCCCCAGGAATCTAGCTGCCATTCTTCAGGCACTTGAGAATGGAGATTCTGAGATTCCAGCTGCAGATTATGGAGATGCTTCAATGCAAGAAGCAGATGTAGAAGATCATGTTGCTGAATCAGTTCCTGTTGAGGAAATCCCTGCAAATGATCTATCAATGGAAGCTACAGATCATAATGCCATCCCGTTGGATAGAAGCTGTGAAGCTTCTTCTGATGAACCTTCCCGTCTTGCAAGGACTCTGGAAGTTCTTCAAAAGAACCAGGATGAGCAAAGCTCAGTCAATGCTGAGTTTAAAGCTTTCATAGAGAAGCAGAATGAGCACAACAATGGGGTTCAAGAGATGCTGGCCAAGATCTTGTCAAGGCTAGGGTCATCTTAGATTGAGTCTTAGTTGTTTTGTTTTTGCTTTTGCTGCATCTGTTTTGTGCATCTTGTCTTCCTTCTCTTCGTGTACTTCTGTACTTGTCTGTTTGAACTTCAATGAAAATCATCTTTTTCTTCCGTGTGTTTCCTTTTGTTTTTATCTGAATCTTTTATGTTTTTGATGATATGACAAAAAGGGGGAGAAATATGTGATAAATGATCTGATTAATATTATCAGTTACCGGGTAAAAAGGCCCCACATTACTAACAGAACTTGCAAAGTTTTATGTTTTTAAGTTGTGTTGTTGCAGGAATTGAAGATTCTCTTTAAAGATCAACATAAGAAGCAACAAGATGATGAAGCAACTCTTTAGAGAATCAAGCTCTTGGATTCTTGAAGCAAGCTGAGTGCTATGAAGCTTCAGAATCAGAAGCAAGAAGGAAGAATGTTCAGATATTCTGATGATAGAATATGATCTGATTCTGAATGTCTATTTGTTCTGATACATTCTATATGGCTTATATGGCTCTGATACATATTATGTGTTCTGAAACATATTTTATGTTCTGATTCATTCATGCTGACTTTTGTCGTTTAGTTTTGTTCTGTAACATTTCAGGATGTAGAGATGCTCTGATGATGCTCTGGTACATTCAACAATGTTCTTATACAATCTAGCATGAAGTGATGAAAGAATAAATTCAAGCTCTGAAGTTGTCCAAATGGAAGCAAGAATCAGAAGCTGTGAATGTTCTGAAGATCTAAAGAAATTCAAGTTCTGAAGCTGTCCGATGGAAGCAGGAATCAAAAGCTGTGAATGTTCTGAAGATCAAAGAAACTCAAGTTCTGAAGCTGTCTGATGGAAGCAGGAATTAGAAGCTGTGAATGTTCTGAAGATCGAAGAAATTCAAGTTCTGAAGCTGTCCGATGGAAGCAGGAATCAGAAGCTGTGAATGTTCTGAAGCTGTCCTATGGAAGCAGAAATCAGAAGTCATGAATGTTCTGAAGATCAAGCACTGTGAACGTCTCTACCGAAATAATCAGGGAAGTCTTTTATTTATAAAATTCTTCTAATATTAATTTCAGGGGGAGATTATTCATCTCAGGGGGAGATTGTTAATCTCAGGGGGAGACATATTCACATGCTTATGCTATAGCTGTGTAAATTGTCTTTAGCCGTCTGCTCTTTCTGATCGCAAATTCATATCATTTATATATGTTTTTGTCATCATCAAAAAGGGGGAGATTGTTAGAACAAGAATTGTTCTGATCAATATTCTTAGTTTTGATGATAACAAGGATATGAATTTTGTGTGAGATAATGTGGTACTCTAATACATTGCAATTTCCCTTTCAGGAAATATATAAAGAGTATGCACAAATCAGCGCTCAGAAGCTTTGTCTCAGAAGGTTCAGCATGCAACATCAGAACATGGTCTGACAAGACATCAGAAGATGGTCAAGGCAGAATCAGAACATGGGTATATGGAAGCATCAGAAGAACTTGAGATCAGAAGCAGAAGCACTGAAGTTCTCATGGTATCACGCTCAGAAGCACTTCAAGGTCAGAAGACAAGAAGATGCTATGCACCAAGCTGTTTGACTCTGATGATATTCAAATGTTGTATACACAAACATCAGATCAGAAGAAAGTACAGGTGGCAGGCTACGCTGACTGACAAAAGGAACGTTGGAAGCTATTAAAGGCAACGTCAGTAGACACAGCGTGAACAAGGCTCGAGGTAGTTGACAAAAGCGTGAAACATTAAATGCAATGCTGTACGGAATACGCAAAGCATTAAATGCTCCCAACGGTCATCTTCTCAAAGTGCCTATAAATATGAAGTTCTGATGAGAAGAAAGGTTAACGATCCTGAACGAACTTACTCTGAAAAACTTGCTGAAACGCTGTTCAAATCAAAGCTCAGAAACTTCATCTTCATCAAAGCTCACTACATTGGTGTTGTAATATATTAGTGAGATTAAGCTTAAACGTTAAGAGAAATATCACTGTTGTGATTATAGCTTTTCAGAAGCATTGTAAAACTCTTATTTGATTACATTAATTTGTAAGTAACTAGAGTGATCAAGTGTTGATCAGGATACTCTAGAAAGTCTTAGCTTGTGTCTAAGCAGTTGTAATTAGAGTGATCACGTGGTGGTCAGGATACTCTAAGAAAGTCTTAGCTTGTGTCTAAGCATTTGTTCCTGGAGTGATCAGGTTGTGATCAGGATACTCTAGAAGACTTAGTCGCAGACTAAGTGGAAAACCATTGTAATCTGTTGCGATTAGTGGATTAAATCCTCAGGTGAGGTAAATCACTCCGTGGGGGTGGACTGGAGTAGTTTAGTTAACAACGAACCAGGATAAAAATAACTGTGCAAATTATTTTTATCGTTCAAGTTTTTAGACTACACTTATTCAAACCCCCCCTTTCTAAGTGTTTTTCTATCCTTCACAAATCACAATTGTGTTCATAACTCAGATCACAAATCACAAATACCATAGATCCTCTACATGACACTGTATATGATGGAACACTTTTGGTGATCTCACATAAAAACTCATGACAGAAATGAATAACATCACCAGCCCATGTTTTTCTTTGTCTGGCCAAACTTTGGCATAGGAACTCATCACAGTACCAAACCCAGACACAACTTATTTGAACACACACGAAGGATATACTGACTTTGGAAGAATATACACATTTCTATTATGACTAGAGAAGAAAAATGACTTCTTTATATACCCATTTGAGAGCATAGGAGTTAACGATAGTCTTGGCCTTGGTCTATGGTCAAACGTGTTATTAGGAAACATCCCTAAAAGCAATTACTCTTTCCAAAGCAGTTTTTGACTTTTCTTCTGGAATGAATTATCTCTTTAAAACCAACGCATGCATTGTCAGCAGATATACTTTACACCGTCCATTGATGTGTATAGATAATATCAATGAAAATTTCCTTGTTTGGCTCAGCAGATATTATGTCTCTAAACATGTCATGACATCCTGTCAGACATTGCTACCTTTACATTACTCAAACACACAGACCAAGCCTCTTCAGCTACTCAAAAAAATCCTATCGACCCAATTAATGACCTTGCAACCATTCTAATAGCTCCCCTTGTCATAGACACAATACTCCAACTTTATACACAATAAAAATCACATGTAACATCTCACATGCTAATACATTTGGCTATATCTTGTGTCTTCATGCATTCACATCACCAAATAGACAGTTGTTCCCCCTTAATATCATCACTAGAATACTCAGCAATAGATTAGAGCACCCTCATCATATAAGAAACATTTAGTTGCTGAATTCAACCTCCTTTTAATACAAGCACAGAACACAAAATTACACCATATCACATGTGATATATAAACTTCTGGAGTTCTAACACATTCTGCAGAGACAAATGAATTATCCCTTTATGGATCCTCTACACAAGTAATCTTCACACATCTAGATCAACACATTAGCTTTAACTCCCCCTGACATGAACAACCAATGCTCCTTCTGTAGATGACCACTTGACACAAGATGAAAACACAAAGAGATTGCCACATTCTCAACATGAAGAACTGCCACTTCTTACACTTTGTTGAGCATAATCTCACCATGTTTATTTCAGATACATGGTCTGCCAAGTCAACACGAGAGCCCTATTGATTTGGAATTTCTCACATATTCCATAACAAATGTCTTTGGTTTACTTTCTACACATAATAAAGACTGCCACAATCATTTACTAGCAGTAGAAGAAACCTCTTTATCTTCAGCCATTCTGATCAGATCATACTATCTGATATAAAACTTCTGTCCTTACAGTCACTAACAGCTAGTGAAGTCTTCAACATGAGAGTAATCATGTATTGCCAGAATATGCTACTACCACCAAGATCAGAACCTACCCATTCTAATCCATATTATGTCCGATCTGCCACTTCAGACAATAATGTTTCTTCTTGAAACTTCACAATCATTGGCTGAGTAGACAATAAAACCTTTGCAGATGATGCTCCAACATCCCTTGGAACATCCATGCAAAGTCCATCTGCTATAGTTCTGAGGAAATATACTATTTCTCAACAGGATTTCCATGTTTTTAGCGGTATCCTCTTCGATCAACTTTCTCCCCCTTACACTGAGAACTAACTCAACTTAGACAAACTCGCTTGAACCATCCATATACAAGTATAGAGAACCAGATCTCTACATTGGATGACTTAGAACACAAGATAACCAGTGTTCATGGCTCTAAACAGGACTCAAATACTCTGACTATCCATAGAGATAACATTCCTCTATATTGGATGACTTAGAACACAGGACACAATTTGTGTTCATGACTTGAAAACAAGACTCTAAACAGAAAGAAAAACTGACTTAGAATAGAAAGCCTATTCAATATCTTGGCAAAACAAATGCAAAGAAAAACCTCAGACTTAACAATGTCTGAACACTACCCTTATTCCCTATGTTTGTCACAAGTTGACAAACATAACCTATATAGACTCTAAACTTACCCACATCCGAAAGAAGGACATGAGAGACTCAAACAAGACTCATGAGAAGGAAAAAAAATAAAAGCAAAGAAAGACTCTAGAAACCTGAGAAACTTAAATAACATACCTGATCTATAAGAGGCGTTACTTTAAAAAGAGGTGCATCAGGTGAATTTGTATATTGGTTGGAACATGCACTAAGTCAAAGCAAGTGATACACACCATCAATACATATTTTAGATGAAACTAATGAGAACTATCCCTGCTGGTTTCCAAGGATAAAACATGTCTTGAGTTGTCCTGACTTCTTGTTTAACATTGTTCTTCTGGCTTTAAAAGATTAGTTAAAAAAACTTTCCAAATGATTAGAAGCATAATTACACTGTCCTTGCTGATCTCCGTTCTCCATACTCTCCCTGAGATATACAAATTTAGGACATCTTTGATGTTGGTCCTTGAAGTATTCTTTATTTGGAATTTTCCACAGTTTCCAAATTAGGAATCCTTAGTTTGCTTGCTATACAAGATTCAGATTGCCACACTCTGCAACTGTAATAAAAGAAACCTCTTGTATATAACCATAAATTAGTCTTCAACAGATAAGTCTGAACCTTATCTCTCTGGTGTCTTCAATAGTTGTGATGTTACATATTTATGTAGACTTTTTTCTTCTATACATCATATATTTCTTCTCTTCAGATTTCCACCCAGCTGTTGCAAATATCTAGCTCCCATCATGATATTTTACAGTACTTATGTGCTTCTTAATTCTTCAACTAATCACCAGACAACATTGCCACACTTCCTAGACTTGTTAAGATAATAGTGAACTTTGATACAGATGCTTAGTTCACATTAGTCCATGAATTCTTCATACAAATACTCAGCTCCCGACAGAGTATATGAATCCTGCATTCAGGCTGCACATCTAACAAGTATTGAGTCTCCCATCAAATTACCTATCAAATAGTCAATTAGAATTGACTACTCACACTAGATCATTCTGACTGATTACCTCTTCACACTTATATACTTTCCTCTTGGAAATAAGATACTTATTCATAACACTTGGAGGGAACAAAAGAAGCATAATGACCAGCAACTTTACATCCAAACATATCAAGGATTTAGTATATGCCACATCTCAATGAACTTTTCTTCAGACTTTCATTCTGATTTTGAGATGACGGATGCCACAGTCTGTACCTATAGAGGAGATTCCCTCATTTATGTTTCTGGAATAGACTCAATTTTGGCATAACATTTAAAAGGTCAGATTCTTTTGAGCAATCTGATTTCCTTAATTCTCATTGACACTACCCTTTCTAGATAATAGTTATGAGGCAGTCAACATTCAAAACCATATTTCACTGTGGATGAGTCATAGCATTCAGCTCCAACAACTGTTCTATGGTTATGAATTAAAACTCCACATATCTGGTTCCTTGATTAGAGTAAAATACCAGAGATAAGCTCATCTTGATTTCTCATAAAGGGACTGAAGTGTATACCTTTATGAGTCTTCTTTTGTGCATTGAGCCTTACTTCTATACTCCCACAAGCTGATATCTGGGGCAGAAGTACATGTTGTTCATGTCCTGATCAACTGATAACCAGGTGTCTCCTCTTCCAGATCAGGAGTAGGTTCCAAACATATGTACTCACACTACATTAGTTTGGCACCAGAATATATGTTCTTCAACTGGTAGCTGCATACCAGTTCTAATGTCCGAACATCCAGTAGGACATCTGTTCCATCTTCTAGGAACACTTCAGCCTTGAACATCTTCAAGGTAAACACTTTGTAGATAAATATTAGAACCATTGATCAGTTGATGCCCATCAACTCTAATAATCCATGCCTTTATGAGTGGACTTGAGAGGGACTCAAGTATCTTTGACACTTTTAAAATAGTTAAGAAATCTGCCATATATTCTGTTGAATAACCCTAGAATTCTTCCTTCATTATAGGGGTTGTATCAGCGGCTATGCAGCGGAAAATAGCCATTCTTCAACAGAACTTACACAATGGTTACTCCATAATCCACTTGTAAGCATGACACATAGGGATTGAAAATAAATCAACCCTACAATCTGCTTGCTTCTCTATTAAGTAACATCCTAGACCCAACCAAAATCCTGACCACCTAGTATCACATAAACACAAGAATTACCTTATCAATGTCTTCACTCCCGCATGAATTTGTTGATAGCTTCCATCTATGTGTTGAGGCTAAACAATTCAATCCTGACTCTTCACTCCCGCATGAAATTTCTGAATTTATCTTTCTTGTTAAAGCATCTTCTTTCTTCTGACAGGTTGGTCTAGTTTTCCATAAATAGGTCCATCCTCCATTTCAAGGGACCATATACAATATGAACACTCCTTGTTCAAACAATCTTCTACCTTGTACACAACCAGAAAGTATCCCCCATGGATCTTATCCAGAAACAGACAGGATGCCTGCTCTGATACCAATTGAAATTCTGGTATGACAGAACTCAGATGTCATGTATGATGTCGTGACATCTAGCCTGTTAGAATAACTGCACTGATAAAATAGGATTATCTTCAACTTTGGTTCAACACTTGAATGCTAAAAGATCCTAAACTTTCTGGAATAATTTATAATGATAGCGCAGAGATTACAATCAAGTATTGATCTAGTTTGATTTCCCGAAATCCCATGCTTTGAAAGAATTTCCTAATGACATAACCGACGTTATAACCTCTTATATCAGATCAATAAACTAGTGCAGAAATTAGATAACACAAGGAATTGTTAACCTAGTTTGGTTCAGCCAACCTACTTTGGGGGCTACCAAGCCAGCGATAAATCTACTATGATAGTATCAATTCAAAGCTAAACTCCCTCGTTTACAACTTCTCACTTAGTCACTACCCAAGTTAGATTTCTATCTAAGACTCACCTAGATATGAGGCCCCTTCAATCCCCTTCCATCACAAACAGTGATAACATCAACTAATAAACTGAAGACACACTTCAAGATAGACACCTTGATCTTGCTTAACAGCTTTGACCAAGAAACAAATCTCTCCACTCTTACCTAAAGGATTCGAGTGAGAACAATACTTCTCTCACCTACAGGTTTTGAGAAGAACACTGCAGCCATCCCACAACTAGAGTGGTCTACCTTAATAAACCCTAATGTTTACATCTTTTCAATACTCAGTTTGCTTAAAAAAAACTAGGTTACAAAGCTTCCTATTTATAACCTATTCCCAACTGGACTTGGGCTTACAATCACAACTATATTTGATGTTACAAATCTGCAGAAAACTTTTGCTAAAAGAAAGGTCTTTAATCATAAGTTTCTTAAATTGTTTCCATAATTAGAAACAAATTATTCTTCAATATTCTGACTTGGTTCTCTTGACCTTTAAATCTGCGCCACATAGGATTGCATAATATTCCATTAGAATATTCTGCATTTGTTTGATTACATCTAGAATTTTTATATATCAGCTTAGCAGACGCGATATCACATAAGACATGATGTCACAGTGCATGTCTTAACATTCCATAGAACATCTTGTTGTTGTACCTGTTTTGTTCATATTTATATTTGCAAGTTCTATAAATCCTATTACATATTGCTGCTACTATGTTTTAGCCAAACATAAATGTCAATCACATAAATCATGGCATTAACAATTTCTTTTTCCCATACTTTCTTACTTTCTTTTTAATTTTTTTCCCTATTTATTTATCATCACTAAAAATACTAATAATCTATTTTTTAATTTTAATAAAATTAAAAATTTATTTATCTCTCGGGTCACTATCAACAATATCTATTTTATTTTAATCACTCATTGTCTTAATTTGAGAGAATAAATATTTATTTTTAAATATCAATTTTTTTTCTTTCTCCATCTCATGATTTTTTTTTTATGATTATTTAATACAATTAAATTTATATAATTATTATTTATTTTACAATTAAGTAAATCTTTTTAAACTTTGCATTTGTATATAAATACATTTTATATCGTATCAAATAATTTTGTATCTCACAAATCATTATCAGCACGATATTTATTTTAATTAATGATTATCTTTATTTGAGAGACAATTTTTATTTTAAGTGTTAAAATTTATTTTTTTCTCAAACTCACGAGTCATTTTTTATATGATTATTTAATACAATTAAATTTATATGATCATTGTTCATTTATAATTAAGTCATTCATTTTAAATTTACATGTATCTAAATATATTTTATACACCGGACATATATATTACGAGTAAGAATAAAAAATAGAAAAAAAATCTCAAATTAATTGCCTTAGCATTTTCTAAATCAAATAATCAACTTCGGTTCAGAGTTTAACTCAGAAAAGTATTTGAAACGAGAATAAAAAATTGGGCTAAATATATCATACCCTCTACCAATGTAACGAGTTTTGATTTTGACCCCTTTAAAAATAATTGTGACCCCCTTAATAAATCAAGATTTTCTCACCATATCCCCTAGATCACTATTCAACAAAGAATCTTCTTATGTGGCAGCCATGTAACTTTTTTAAATTTATTTAACTGTGACGTGTCTTTGTTATTATTATTTTTGAATTATTTAAATGTCACAATGGCATGTTATTTATTTCTGTGTTAAGTTTGGAAAAGTTTGGAAAAATTAAGTGTTACATTGTTCTAAAATTTTGAAGACAATGGGGTATAAACTCATGTCCTCTCTATTAAATGCAAGGGGTGCTACAACCGGGTCAAACAGCTTGTGTTATTTTGTGTTGTTTCGTTTTGAACTGCAGTGTTATTATATGAAAACATGAAAAAATCTTTAAAATGGTTCTACCGTGCTCAAACCTATTTAAATTGATGCAATATTAGCTGTGTTTTTTTTCAAAGTTTCTGCCAATAGAAATGAAAATAGTAGTTGGACATAAAGTCAATTATTTAAATTGAGGCAATTATTTGTTTCAGGCCAACATCGAAGCACTAATTAAATTTCATGGAGCAATCAACACAAATAATATGAAGAAAAAAAGCAGGAAAAAGAATTATTTATTGCAAAATGGTAGCAACTGTTGGAAACCTGGGAAAAGAATATGCATGTTATTTGAAAGACCAAACCACTAGAAAGCTTAATAATCATCATACCAAAAGTTTTACATTAGAATCATAATCAACTACACCTAATACCATCATAATGAAACTGCATCAATTTCTTCTATAAATTTTATTTTCTAGTTGTTTGTATTAAGGATGACTATAAAATAATAAATACCACTTCTTCTTCTTAAACACATGTTGGCTTCTTCATTTTCATCTACATATCATTCTTTAGAGTCATCCGAGGTGGCTAACATGGATTTATTTTTTAAAGAAAACTTTCTCCAAGTGTTTTTGTTTAGAGGATATTTTGTTTTGTAATATATCATGTGATTTGACTATTCATCTCAACTTCAACCTTATGAGTTTCTCTTTTGTTTGGAAATAATTTTTTAACTTAATATCATTTTTTCATTGTTTTTTAGATTACAGGAAGTTCGTATTCAACATCTTCTTATTGGACTTCTTTGTTTTGTAATAACATAACTTCTCGAAAATCCGAGGTCGAGTCATCACAATTGTAAGATTTCACTTTGGTGGTTTGAGACAACTCACTCAAGTATTGCACCTCAAATTTCTTAGTCATAAAGGAATATACAACCTATATTTTATCAATATTATCAAGCTTACAAACATGTATTCTCTTAGTCTCATCAGTATTGCAAATTGATTACAAACGCTCACACTCACGTACAGGGCCAGTCCTTTGAATTTGGGTGCCTTGGACGAATCAAAAGAGTGGTGCCCCTATAATTTTTTTAAACAATAAATACATAAGGATAAACAAAAATTGAATAAAAAACACATTTTCAGTTCACATTATGCAAAAATAATACAAATATGGATCTTTGAATCAATGTTTATACTACATCAAAATATAAACCACTATAAAGAAAGTTATTCTTCTTCTTCTTTTTCTTTTTTTTTCTTCTTCTTCTTGATCTGGTCTTTTTTTTCTATAAAAAAATTGACCAAACCTTTAAAATTATTTAAATATCATCCTTTTAGCATTTTTTGTTGCAAAATCATTAATTATTTGGTCATAATCAAGGTTCTTCAAAAAAATTATTTTCAATTGAAATCAACGTAAGACTATCTAATCTGTCTTGTGACATAATAGATCTCAAATAAGATTTTAATAATTTTAATTTAGAAAAATTTCTTTCAGCAGATGCAACAATGATAGGAATAGTCAATATTATTCTCTAAGTTATGCATGCATTAGGAAAACAATTAAAAGTCTTTAAAGAACTCAATACCATATAACTTGATTTTGTTTCAATGGATAAAACATCTCTAATAACTTTCAATTCTTCAAACAAAATTTCACCATCAAGATCAACAACTTAATCCAAATTTGACACGGTTAGAAGATTTCTAACCTATCAAATAACATTATCAATAATATAAAATATTCTCTATATCAACATTTTAATCTTAGTGCCTCAATTAAATTCTTTAGTTGCTAAAATTATGGATATATTAATTGATTTTATTTTAGGGGAATTGATTGATTTTATTCTACTCTATATTTTATTAATGGAAAATTATATTCTTTTATTAATTTTGATTTTGTAGTGCCCCTATAATTTTGTTAGCCAGTATTTAAAAAAAAATTCTAAGTTTTAAAAAAAAAAATCGGTGCCCCTAAAATTATGGGGCCCTGGGCTCCCGCCCCGCGAGCCCATGCTCAGGGCCACCCCTGCTCACGTACAATCTAGTACAATCTAAGGAGTTTTATCAACACTTTGAAAAGTGAGATAGAGTTCAGATGAGTTTTCTTGACTTAGAAGATGTTAGAGATTCTTTAATATACAAATGGAACCTTGTTTTATTGTTTAGGGGATATATGGTTGTCGTTCTGAAGACATCCTAAGATATGAAAACAACTTGATTAGTGGGTGGCTTGAGTATCCGGGGGGCTTATCTTGTCCATTTGTAGAAAACAACTAAGCTTTTAAAGTTACATAACCAATTAGGTTGTTCTTTTAAGTTAACTCTTGAGTTAGAAGTTGACAAGTTAGTGGATTTGAAAAGGACAATTCATTTGTAGAAGTCTACTAGGGTGTCCAAGCATGGTGTTTGATGTTGATTAGGTCCTTTAATATTTGTGAGAGAGGGATATGGTTTAGAAGAATAAGGTGAATGATTTTATCTCTTCCCAACTCCCTGGATTTCCTGGCAATCCAAGAAACTAAGCTTAATGAGTTATTTGTCTATCTTGTACAATTCTTGCAGGGGAATTACTTTTATGAGTGGAGTTTTATTTTAGTGATTAGCAATAGTGGTGGTCTTATAGGCGCATATATGGACAAGGGGAATTTGATGCCTGTTTTCTTTGTAGTTAGTGTATACTCTAAGCGTGCCTTGCTATTGAAGAAGGCTTTATGGGCTGGTATTTTGTTGCATAAATAAATGTATTCTTAGGGGTAAGGTGTGGAATATGTTGAGGGATATTTAATTTTGTTTTCTCTAGTACTAAAAAGATTGGGATGATGAATTGTTTTGCCAGGATGAAAGTGTAAACGACCTAAGCTTTAGTAATTTAATAACTTAGATGGATCTTACTGACCTCCCCTTTTTAGGAAGGAACTTCATCTGGTTTCAATCTATTCAAGGGTTGTGAGTAGGATTTATAGGACCCTAGTGTCAGAGGGTTGGTAGGAGCAGTGTGTAATGTTTTTCAATGGGTCATACCTAGAGATGTTTCTGAAATTTTGTTCTCTATCTTAAAAGATATTAAACATAATATATGTCAAACAATGTGTATGACAAAATTAATGTAGTAACAATTAAAATGCAGATAGAGTAAATTGGACACAAGGATTATGTAACCTAATTCAGTGCAATATCATACACGTTTGAAGGGTGTTAACTCAAGAAAGAAAATTATACTCTTAAATAATAAAAGTGCAAATTGGTTTTAGATGAACTCTTCTAGTTCAATAATTTTTTTTTAATACTACCCGAAAATTTCTATTTAGGATTTCCCCTAAATAAGAGACTCTTCTCACTTTCTCTCAACCATTATCCCTGGCATTTGAACAATTGCACGATAGTTTGAATGATGAAACTTTTACAACTCAAAAACAAACTTTATTCCTTTATATATGAATGATTCAAATGAATAGAATTTCACAAAGCAAAACACACGAAAATACAAAAATGAAACAACTAAAATATGTCTTGCAATATCTCTCAAGGTCTGAGTCTTTTGTATGGAGAGCTTCTCCTTAAATAGAAAAACATCTACCTGCATTGAGTGTTAGGTTTTTAGACTAACTTGTAGCTGAAGTAACAATAAATTAAATTAATCTGATTTGGTCTTGATGACTGATCTTTAGGCTTTGTTTGCGAGTTTGGAAAGGAGGAGAGGGAAAGGTTTTCGAAAACGATTTTTTGAAAAAATATAGGAAAATATTTAACATTATTTGAAAAAATGATTTTGTATAGAATGATAAAATAATGTTTATCATTACTATATTTTTAATTTTTAGAATACTATAACAACATAAAAGATATTTGGAAAATTTATGTAAGTCCTCCAAAACCCCCAAAAACTCTCATTCAATACAAATTTCAAGTTCTCCCAAATTAGGGGATTTTTGGTGTTATGAATAAAAGTTAACCCTCCAAAATCCTCACAACCAAAAAATTTCTATTCTTTTCACTCAATCCTTCTTGTTTCTCAAAGTCCTCTCCTCCCTTCCCCTCCAAACTCGCAAACAAAGTCGTGGAGAATTCTTCCTTATTCCTAAAAGCGCATAAACAATCACTAAATAAGGAAAGAAATCAGGTGCATGATTCTACTTCTACGCATGTGGCTTCTGAGACATAATGTTTCAAGATGTGTGAGACATCTTGCTCCATATTTTTGCCTTCTATTTTGAGCTCATATAGATCATATGTCTCAATATAATGTCATGGAATCTTGCATTACATGTTGTCTATAAAACTATGTCAATCACTTGCAATAACAATCTCCCCCCTTTGGCCAATTTTTAGACAAATACAACATGCAAGATGTGCAACCAAAAAATGAGAACAATTCATAACATCAAAGTGCACCGAAAAACTGACAAGATATACTCTCCCTCCTTCTCTATCTATCTATCTATCTATCTATCCATCTTTCACATTCCAGTTTATTTTTATTGATGTATCTAAGTTTAAATATTTTTTATATTATGTTTTAGGCTATAACTATATAAGTTTACAATATAAACTATATCTATCTAAATATATTTTGGATTATGTTTAGTAGAGTAGATGCTGCCAGCTTAGAACTTGTAGGGACATACATGTGGTTAACTAACAATAATTTTCTCTATATAGCTCGTATTTTAATGATTTTTAATCCATTATAAAGTATATAAGTTTGTCTTTAAGATAGACATCAGAATATTTGATTTTTGTTCAGTAAAGTATGGTAGATTTTTTATTACAATTTTGATAAATATTGATGTATTGAACCAATTAGATGTCTAATGTCAAAAATAAAAGTTATATTTACTATATAAATTCTATGATTTCTAAATAGTAGTCGTTTATTCAAATTAAACATCATTTGATACTTTGGTGAAATTGTTGAGGTTGAGGTTTGATTGTTGGAGAGCGGAAATTTATGACTATTTGGATAGGTTCATATGCATACGAGATATTTGATAATTTGTTCGTTGTAGGGTTATATTATAATATTATATTATTATATTTTGGTACCATAACAAAAGATTTGATCTTTAGGATAGATGACCATTAATAGTTCCTTAGGATATACATGTTTTTGTTTAATCAATTTCATATGACTTGGAGTAAATCAAAGCTTTTAGATCCGAAGGCACTGGGGAAAATTAATGTTGTCTTTGTTTAATTAATCTATTATACGTTTGAATAAATCAAAGCTTTTGACACTAAATTAGAGGGGAAGAAAATTTATTGTTGTATTTATTTAATTAATTCTTTATAATTGTTCATCATTATATTTAGTGATACTTTTAGTTGTTGAAGCTATAATTCCAAGTTTTGTTGCATATTAAGGTTCCTTTCAATTCTCGTTCAGGTAAAGTAACATTAGGACTCTCCAATATCGTAAATATCCAAACAAAGCCAAATATAAATATTAGGACTCTCCACTCCTTTTTTTTCATATTGAATGATAAGTCATGTTTTTATCACTTTTAGCCTTTTAAACCTATCGTTTTTATTTACTTTTCTTCATTTTGTTATTGTTTTACTATTATGTTTGAAGAGTTTGAAGAGAAATAAATGATCATAGTCATACACAAGTGAAAGAAGAGCTAAACCAAAGAGATACATGAATGTTTCGGCCTTCGGGAAGAATGGTGAAAATGAAGTGAATTGAACACAATACACGGGGTATTACGACCACTTCGTAATGACCATTACAAATGTAATGACCCCAAATTTTCTTGAATTTTTAAAATGAATTTTGACACAATACAAAGGGTATTGCAACGATTCCATAATGGGCATTATGACCGTAGTGACCTCGGGGCTTTCTAGAAGCTAAAAATGTAAATTTGAAACAAGGTTATTCCTGAAAAACACTTTTGGATAGTCTCCCCGATCAGGTGAGACCTCAACAATTATGTATATTTAGAGGCTATGGTGTGCCTGTACTTTTTGTATGATGTTGTTGTGTTGGTTGTCCTCTTCCCTCCATGGGAGGCTCCCTTTTATACTTAACTTTCATGACATGCATTCATTGTGTAGTGACCCTCCAGCTCCCATAATTAATAGCAGTTTATAATTCCCTTCGTCACAATCATGAGATGTAACGCCCCCTAACTGATTTTCATAACGTATGTGAAGTCATTGGACTACCGTAACTGTCATACCGACTTGGCATTTTGGCTATCCAACTAGGTGTGCCTCTCATTCCATCTGACTTTATACATCGACCTCGGGTTGGTGTATCCTTCCTCTTGTCTGGCTTCATGTCCTGGCTCCGACCCCTTCACTCATACCGACTATTTATCTGCGATCCTGGTTTGTTCAGCATATATCCCTCATCTAGTTTACAAATTGTCCTTAAGAATTTTAGGATGTACAAAGGCATAGGCTATTATGGTCAACCCATAATGAGCATTACAATCGTAATAGCTTTGTGACCCTAGGAGTTTTAAATGTTCTCTATTTCTTTTCCAGACTTTTATAATTTCCAACTTTTAAGAACTGTTGAGCCAAGGATAATTACGATTTAGTAGACATTATTAGGTTATAATGGCTATATGAACATGTTGTAAACATCTGTTTAATTTTCTTACACACGCTACAATCCACTGGTTTTATGATTTCATTTTATTTTTTAGATTTTCATTTTCTTGTAATTTGAAAAACAGAGCTTTGTTTTTTTTTTTTTCATTTTCAATAAGATGTTCTATTATCTTGCTTTATTTAATTTATCTTGTTATCATCTCTTTACTTTATGCAAATGTGTATGCTTATAATCATGTCTACATATATAAATATCATGAGTGAGTAGTTTTTTAATAGGATTAAGATTATGATGATTGTCTAAAATGAAATACCTCATGTAAGCCCTTAGTTAAACCTTATGAGAGTCTATAATATTGTTATGACTTTCTAGGTTTTTCACACATGTTTCTATGAAAGTAGAGACAAATTTAGATATTGATAATACACCGAAAGGTGAGGAACAATATCCTAGATAAATAGTGATACAGTTAAACCAAAAATGAAAATAATGGTGGTTCACGTGAGAAAGTTTTGTGTTTCTAAATAATAGCTTTTCTTAGAGGCTCTTGAAAAAATGGATCAACCTTGGTTCAAGATACAATCATATACTTTGAAAGGATATATAATTTACATTTATCTATTTAAATTTTGCAAAGTTTTCATAACATTATGGAAATATAGGTTTGCATGATTAGTCAGAGACAAATAATCGTAATCCTAAGTCTACCTCTTATCATAATTTTAATAAATCACGATATCTCAATCAACCAAAATATAGTTTTAGCTAATCACCTAACAATTAAAAATTAGTAATCAAATATAGTCCTTAGCAGAACGATATTTTACTATATTGATATAATTGTGTGCTTGCAACATTACATGTTCTTGGCGTCATTGTCAGGGGACTATAATCGATTTTGATTTTTTTTCGTTTTCATTAATTAGACTAAAGCATTTTTTGTTATTTATTATTTTTGTCAAATTTTTCTCTTTTTTTTTGTTGAAAGCGAAGAACCCACAGTGTTGGAGGTTTTATTTAACCAATTCTTGATATCGAACGATTTTTACATAAGAGATGTAGACAACACCAACAACAAGTGATTGTTAAATATCACATGTTGAATGATTATACATTTATAAACCATATGAAACCTCATTCCAATATTGTTAGTCCTATGGTTGATTCAAAAAAATTCAAGCTTAAATCGTCTCTATTGTCTATGGTACAACAAAACCAATTTTTTGTGAGTCTGTGACACTCTAAAAATGAGTTGTTCAACCAGTGAAGCAATTTTCCTAAGTCTTTTTATTTTCTCGTTAAGGAATAGAGCTAGGTCGTGGCTACATTCCATGCCCTCTGATTCCGTTACGACATGGGATTTATTGAAAATTACTTTTCGAGCTAGATATTTCCAGGCGAGTAAAACAACCAAACTGAGAAATCAAATAACTAATTTTACTGAAAAAAGGATGGGCAATCGCTCTACGAAACAAGGAGTTATTTTAGGAAATGTTGAGGTTATGCCCTCATTGTGGGATAGAGAAGTGGCTGATTATACATACGATTTACAACGGTCTTATGTAAATAACGAGAATGGCGCTAGACGTTGCTGCTGGCGGGGCACTAATGAATAAAAATATAAAAGATTCATATGTCTTTTAAAGGATATGGCGTAAAATCATTATCAATGGGGAAGCAACTGTAACTCCACTGATCGAGCACCACAAAAGGAGGACAAATATAAAGTAGATGCCTTAGAACATACCTTAATGCTAAAGTTAATGCATTATTCCAGAAATTTGATAAAATTAATGTAAACGTTGTAAGCCATGTTGCTTAACCGTGTGAAAGCTATAGAATCATTGGCCATACTAGTATTGATTTTCGTTTGATGCTAGTTGGAAAATCCAACCGAGAAAACATTAATTATATTAATAATGCTCAGAGAGGAAATCCTTACTCCAATACTTATAATCTTGGATGGAGAGACCAATCGAATTTTTCTATAAGAACAATTATCCTTAGTTTGGAGCAAATCTTCCCTAACAAGCAGTTATTCCACCTTGCTCTCAAAGACAAATGGTTGATAATTCTCCCGTAAAGTCCAACCTTGAAACCATGATGGAAATTTTATCATGACTCAAACTACACAAAATAACAAATTTAAAAATCAAAATGTACACACAAACGAATTTCTTAGGCAACTATCATCTAAGATAAACTCAATAGTCACCCACAATAAAATGTTAGATTCATTAACGCGAACCTTATATTGCTTAAGATCCCTGCCATCAAATATAATCGAAGAGTCCTTCACACTCTATGTCGCATGACTCGGGGTCCTCAATATTATAAAGCTTTCCACGCACCAAATCCAAGTATTTTACTCATTCTCATACTACTTATTCATTCATTGACATTAATGTTGAAGTGCTAAATACGGAAACGATGGCATAAAAAATAAATTTCATCAAAAACAAAAATAAGGATTAAAATCTTAACTCTAATAAGGCTTTGTTCGGTAAAAATTATAACACCCCAAATCTACCCCGCAATTAACACGAAAAATCAGAGTATAAAAGTCTAAAAAACGAACATCACATTTGAGGCGTCACAATGTCGACTTAAACCAAATCATAAACATGCTCATAATTCATAGATACATAACACATATGTCAGAGGGAAAACTCATAACTCATTAGTCATTCAATTCAAACAACTTAGAAACGTCGCATCGGAATTCATTAGCAACAAAAACCAAAATACCGCATCTATGCCAATCACGGAAATCAACAAATCCAACATGTCTCATAAGGATGTAACAACATAATTCATAAGAGATAACCATATCCAAACATAATACAAGAAACGACAAGACAGCGCCAATAAGACTCGACATCATCAAAGCAAACTAGACGTGTCTCGAGTGCTATGTATCAGAGCATCGACATGCCGAACGAGCTAATACGTACACGACTACTCCATGTCATTACCTGCACGTTACCAACAAGGGGTAACATTCAAACAGAATGGGTGAGATATCATTCATTATAAAGAAACGTATGATAATATTTAAAACATAGTAAAGATCATACATATATCACCACTTCCCATCATATAACATATTACCAACAATTCACAATTATGAATTCAATACATCACAATAATATCTCATCATCACGTCACAACAAACACAACTTCAAAACAACATCAAATGCAATTCAAATGTGACTCGGCTTATGCAAATGCATGTGGTACCATTCGGAGTAAAACTCCCAACTTAAACGATTGTCATTGGGCCAACTTAAACATTTTCCATATAGGCCAACTTAAACATTTGCCACTTGGGCCAACTTAGACAATGCAATGGATGCGACTCAATGATGCACACCCACAACCACACTTAAACAACTTAATTAACTTAAACGGCATAATCGACTTGAATGACTTAATCAACTTCAACGACATAAGTCAATATTGAAATCCAACATCAACGACATCGACAACATCAACGTTATCACTCACAATTCAATGCATTTCCAATATATATTCACGGCATTCAACACATTAATTGCTCAACTACCCAATACATCATCAACTTAGCAACATACAAGTTACGGAAGACTTAATAAAAGATTTCCAAAGTTTTACAAAGCATGTACAGTAGATAGACATCAATTAAAGCTTCACGGAGATTCAAACGACACTTAAAAACAAATTACGGATCAAAAGATGCATCATTTAGAAGTTTGGACAAGTTTTATGAAACAGGGTCCGCTTAGCGGCCCACAAGCGCGCTTATGCTCCTAAAATTCAATAACCGCGCTTCAAGCGGCGTGTGGCAGAAGATTTTTACGAAATGGGCTCCGCTTAGCGAACTGGCTCCGCTTAGCGAGCCTCTTTATTTTTCCAGATAGAACAACATCCGCTTAGCGGACCTACGTCCGCTTAGCGGGAGCGCGATTTTGCAGAAAAACAATAACAGCAACAGACCTGCATAATCACCCTTTCTCCAGCCAAAACTCATTCTAAACAGCAATTTAACATGTATAAACACGAAATCTACCATCATCTATCACCAAACATCAATCAAAACACATTTCTAATCACAAATTCATGCATTTTGTTCATAAACCCTAACATTTCTACACAAAGATAATCCATGGTTCAATCATACAATCCAACCCACCCTAAACATCATCATACATCTCTTTAGCATGAAAGAATCCCACCCTTACCTTAGGTTTTGGATTGAAGCCAACTCTATCTTCAACCTTGAGATTCTCCTCTTCTCTTCTCTCTTTTCTTCTTTCACAAAAATCTCCAAAAGAATGAGTTCTAATTATATTTTTCTCTAAAACCCTTGTTTTGTGAAACTCTCACTATCTTTCTAATTTTTAATGGGCTCTAATTAACACTCCTCACTTACTAATGTCCACTTAGGTCCAATAACTCGTCTAACTCACTAACTCATGTTATTTACTATAAAAACCCAATGAATAACACAAAGAGCACATAAGCAAATAATTAACACATAATAATTAAATAAATCACATAGCTCACAATTAAATAAAATACTTAAATGAAAAATGGGCGTTACAAAAATAGTGCTTGATTGATAAGCTAGCTGATAGTTTATAATTATGGCTGATGGCTGGTGATTGATAGTTTATAATTGACGGCTAATAACTTATAGCTGATAAGCTAATTGAAGTGTTTGATAAAATTAACAGTTCAACTAGTTGATAAATATAAAATGACATAAAAGACATTTCTTATTTGTATTTAATACATAAAAGGCATTTTATTTCATTCCATCATTTTTCATACCCTCTGATTTGGACGGAATGACAAAATCTCTCTATTTCGTCATGAAATACCCAAACCATGGAATGACATCTTCATTCCATTTCGCTCTGCTCTGTTCCACTCCATTCCGCTCCACTCCATTCCACTCTGTTTATTTTACTATAGGGGTGGACAATCAGTCGGTTTGGGTCGGTATCTGACCTAAATTTTAAATCCAACGTAAACCACGATTTCATTTTAATGACCCAATTTCGACCAAAAAATTTTGATTTTCGACGGATTCGGTTAAATCGATTAAGTGGGTAAGTCCGTGGATTTTATCAGTTTAATATTTATTGGAATAAACTCATTAAAATGACTATTTTTTAATAAAATTTCACATATTCATTTTTAATTATAAAAAAATAAAGAATTTTTAGAATAATTAAATAATTATTTTTATTATTGGTTATTATTATGTGATAACATTTTTAATATTTTTGACATTATTTTGGTCATTATCACACTTTAAACTACAAATTAAATAACATTCAAAATTAACACAATATCCTTAAACTATAAAAATAATAATAACCTGACAATATTGTTAATTTTATTTTTATAATATTTTAGTCTTATAGTAATAAAAATAAATAAAATAAATATTAATTGAGTTTGATCGGATTCAGTTTTTGACGAATTTAAAATAATCATCTGAGTCCAACTGAAACAACCCTATAATATCCAAATTAAACAACTAAATCAGTCCGACACCTAATCCGACACGATCTAATTGCACAAAATAACCAACGAATCGGTCAGATAAAATTTGTCCACCCCTATTTTACTCTATCCAAACATAGCCTTACACTATGTTTGGTTTGCATGAATGATGAAGGAGAGAAAGTGAATGGATGGAAAACACAAAATCAAAAAATCTTCCTCTATTTATTTCAACAGAACCATGACAATGAAAAGAAAGTTTCGTGAGACCCACACGTAAAATTGTTTCCGCTTAAAAGTGGACAGAAAATGTTATTTTACATAGGGGTGGCAAAACAAGCCGCCCGCCCCGACTTATGTCCGCCAAAAAATGAGCCGGGTGGGCATGCCCGCCAAGTAAAATGAGCATAAAAGTCATGCCCGCCCCGCACAGATGGCGGGTTGGCGGGCGGCGGGTTTACCCGCCTATTTTTATTTATATATTTTTTAATAGATTAATAGGCTTTTTTTACCTTTTAATTAAACTTTTCACTTATTTGTAAAACAATTTTTTATAAAAGCAACTTTTTGACAAATTTACTTAAAAAAATATTACATATATTTATAAATAAATGTATAAAATAAACCATCAAAAATTGCAATTACTAGAATTAACTAAAAAAAGAGTGAGTTTTGGAGGAGGGGCGGCCTTTGGCGGGCGGCGGCCTTTGACAGGGCAGGTATGGCTGGCTGCGGGTTTTGGCGGTGCGGGCTTTGGCGAGTGACGAGCCTAAAATCCCAATCTAACCCGTCATTTTTGACGGGTGTGCGGGCCGGCTCGACGGACCATGGTCCGTTTTGCCACCCTTAATTTTATTATTGTTCCAGTTTTATCCTTATGTTTATCCTTATCCTTGTGCATTATAATAACATATATGCATATTAATATTTATGTTCATGTATTTACGTTAATTGTTAATGACGCATTTATATATTTATTAAAAATATATTATTCAAAAATAAATAATTAATATATCATTTATTTTATCATAAAGATATTTATGTCATTTCGTAAATATACATCTTTCTTTCCTCTCATTTTCTAAACACAAACAACTAAAAAATCATCTTACTTTTTTCTAAATTCTCTTCATCTTCAATCCTTAAAATTTCTTTCTTTCCCCTCATTTTCTTATCTAATCCAAACATAACATTAGAGTCTGATAGGAAGTGGATATGACGTGATTGTAACGCGCGTGGATGAGTCAGTTAGTGGGAGATTTAAAAACGTGACAGAGGTAGGTGAGAAGATGAAGAAATAAACGGCTAAGATGTATTTAAAGATATTTGATTGTGACTAGGCGAAGAACTGTTTTGACGAGTAGGAATTAGTAGACAGAGTTCTGCAACTTTTGCAACAACAGTGAATTACAGCAATTATATTTCCTTTTATTTTCGGACGCTAACTAATAACCACGATTTTCAAGAAACAACCTACACATATGTCGGCCATATTTATCTTCACCATTTTTTTAAGGTTTTAGCTACAGTAATAATCAAACCTCCATTTTTTTTAGAAATTTCATAAATAAGTTTTCAAATTAAAAAAAAATTAATTAGTTTTTCTAATTAATATATTCCTTAATCAATTGTTAACCAAAGTTCCAATGAAAAGACTAAGTTAAAAAATACTATACTAAGTTAAAATTTTGAATACAATATTTTTTAGTTTAGTGACTTATTTAAAATTGGTAAATAACTTAGTTTTTCTTCTAGAGGTTTTCTGTTTCGTATTTTAAAATTTGTAAAGTTTAGTGTAAAAAGTTTTACACTCCATCACAACCATTCATAATTATTATTTTATATATAATTAAAATAAAAGTTAAACATAACTTAAAATCTAACGGTTACAATTCACTAACAGTGTAAAACTACTTTACACCGTCGGTGTATTTCCATTAAATTTTCCTACTCGTAGTCAGTTTTTTACCTGGTCTAATGGCAGGGCTGGTTCTCATTTGGTTGAAAGATGTCTTGACAGAGTTATTTGTAATCAATCTTGGATTACGACTTGTAACACTTCCCACGTTTTCACCCTTCCAAAATTTCGATCAAATCATTTTCCGATTTGCCTGGATGTCAGCTTCTCTGCAATCAAGTTTAAGTCCAGTTTCAGATTCCTTGGCATGTGGACGCTACATGACAGTTGCGAAGCCCTCATTGCGGATAGTTGGTCTTAACCCGTGTGTGGTTTCCCCGTGTTTGTTTTGTCGCAAAAGCTCAAACTTTTAAAGGACAAACTAAGGATTTGGAACAAGTCTTTGGAGATGTTCATGTTCTTGTTAAAAACTCAACTAATCACCTTAACAATATCCAAAACCAGATTCAGACCTTGGGCATGACTGGCAGCTTAAAGTCTCAAGAATACAAGGCCCAACAAGATTTGGAAAAAGCTTTGGCTAAAGAGGAATTCTTTTAGATGGAAAAGGCTAGGCTGAAATGGCATAAAATGGGCGATAGAAATACCTCCTTCTTTCACAGAGTCTCCAAAATCAAGTGCAATAAAAACAAAATCTTGAGTTTATGTGATGGTGATTGTGTCTTACTAGATCCTGAGGACATGGCTGCTCACGCAGTTAATTATTTCACTAATATTTTTGGTTTTGTAGGTACGGTGCATGATTCGAATCTGTTGGAGGCCATTCCCGAGTTGGTCACGAATTCAATGAATTTCACGCTCGCTTCTGTCCCATCCATGGAGGAGATTACTAATGCGATTTTCAGTCTTCGTAAGGATAGTGCCCCTGGCCCGGATGGAATCGGTGGAGTATTCTTTCAAACTTATTGGACAATCATTAAGCAGGACGTTTTTAATGCGGTATGGCAATTCTTTAAGGAGGATTGGATGCCAAACAACTACAATGCCAACTTGATAATTCTTATTCCTAAATCTAAAGATGTTGATTCTATGGACAATTTTAGACCCATAGCTCTTGCCAACTTCAAGTTCAAGGTTATCTCTAAGATTCGCGTGGACAGACTCTCGATCATTATGCCTTTTCTGGTGTCCAAGGAGCACAAAGGATTCATAAAAGGAAGGAATATAAAAGATTGTTTCCGGCTTGCTTCCGAGATAGCAAATCTCCTTGACAGTAAAACCAAAGGTGGGAACATTGCTATTAAAGTGGACATTTCCAAGGCTTTTGACACCATTCATTGGGATTTCCTCTTGACTGTTTTGAAAAGATATGGTTTTAGCTTGACTTTCTGTCACTGGATTTCGACAATTCTAAACTCTGCTCATATGTCCATCTTCTTCAATGGATCAACTCATGGTTATTTTCCCTATAAGTGTGGTGTTCGTCAAGGCGACCCCCTTTCTCCTCTTCTTTTCTGTCTTACGGAAGACGTCTTGAGTCGCCATATTAATGCCTTGGTCTCTTCTGGTGCCCACATTCCCATGAAAGTTAACAGAAACTTTAATATGCCAACACACGGTCTATATGCAGATGACATTCTTATTTTTTGTAGAGGTAAAACTTCCAATATTGCTGCCCTCATCAATCTGTTCCACAACTATTCTCTAGCCTCTGGTCAAGTCATCAACAACTCTAAATCCTTGATATACTGTGGCTCAATGTTGGAGCGTAGAGCTAATAGTTTCTCTCAGCTCACAGGTTTCAGACGAGGTTCTTTGCCTTTCGATTATCTCGGGGTTCCCATTTTTAAAGGTAGGGTCAGACGCGCTCATTTTCAAGCTTTAGCTGATAAAATGATCTCTAAAATGGCTGCTTGGAAAGGTTCGACTCTTTCTTACGCCGGCAGAGTTACCTTGGTCAGTGCGGTGGTTCATGGCATGATATACCATTCAATCTCCTCTTACTCTTGGCCTGTCTCTTTAATTAGAGAGGTGGAGACTACTTCGCGAAACTTCATCTGGAGCGGTTATACTAATTCCAGGAAACTAGTTACAGTAGCTTAGAGTAAAGTTTGTCAACCAAAGAAGTTCGGAGGTCTTGGTTTACGCTCTCTCGTTGTCCTTAATAATGCCTCTAATCTTTATTTATGCTAGGATTTTCTTAACAGTATGGAGGACTGGGCCTGTATTCTTCGAGCTAGGGTCTTACAGAAGTTTGGCTTCATTCGTCATCATATTTTTTCGTCCTTATGGAGTAGTTTAAAACCTGAGCTTTCCTGTTTAATCTCTAATATTTCTTGGCTGCTTAGCAAAGGTGACAGAGTCCGGTTCTGGAAAGATGCTTGGTGCGGGACGCCTCTTTTGAACATAATCCATTTGTAGCTTCTCTCTTCAAACGGTGTTGATACAGATATGTTGGCTAGTGATATTATTAGTAACGGTGCTTGGAACATACAAATCCTGACTGTTCACTTTAATGCCTTCTCTTATTCCGGTAATTTCGACCTTTGCTCCTAGCAACTTCCCGGATATAATGGTTTGGCCTTCTGCTGCGGACGGTAAGTTAACTATGAAAGAGGCTTACAAATTTAAAGCTTCTCCCGCTTTGAAGTTTAGTTGGGCTGGCAGAATTTGGAACGCAGACATTTCTCCTTCAAAGGCTCTCTTAGCTTGGCGAATCATGCACGACAAGATTCCTTCGGATGACGCCTTGCAACTTTGAGGTTGTACCACATGTTCTATGTGTAGCCTCTGTTAGAAGACTTGTGAAACCTCCTTCCAACTTTTCTTTGGTTGCCCCTATGCTCTAAAGCTTTGGAATTGGTTATGTAATCTTCTCCAGTCGAATATTAGTAGCTTCTCGAAGGATAACATTTGGGATCTTTGCGGGTGCAGCAACTCTCCTCAATGCTCTCTCATCATCTCAGCGACGATTGTTGGTATTTTTTCTCATATTTGGCAGACGCGCAACAATGCTAGATTTCTCAACAAACCTCCGCCGGGTCAGCCCAGCTTTTCCAGCATCTTGGCTCAGGTTCGTATGATTGGTAACAATTCTTCTAAGTGTGCTTTTTTCCTTCATGGATGATTTCCGTATTCTTAAATATTTCCGGATTAAGTTGAATTATCCTCGGGCTCCCAAGATTGTGAAAGTCCTTTGGCAGCCCCCTCTTTTGGATTGGGTTAAATCAGGGCCGGTCCTTTGAATTTGGGTGCCTTGGACGAATCAAAAGAGTGGTGCCCCTATAATTTTTTTAAACAATAAATACATAAGGATAAAAAAAATTGAATAAAAAACACATTTTCAGTTCACATTATGCAAAAATAATACAAATATGGATCTTTGAATCAATGTTTATACTACATCAAAATATAAACCACTATAAAGAAAGTTATTCTTCTTCTTCTTTTTCTTTTTTTTTCTTCTTCTTCTTGATCTGGTCTTTTTTTTCTATAAAAAAATTGACCAAACCTTTAAAATTATTTAAATATCATCCTTTTAGCATTTTTTGTTGCAAAATCATTAATTATTTGGTCATAATCAAGGTTCTTCAAAAAAATTATTTTCAATTGAAATCAACGTAAGACTATCTAATCTGTCTTGTGACATAATAGATCTCAAATAAGATTTTAATAATTTTAATTTAGAAAAATTTCTTTCAGCAGATGCAACAATGATAGGAATAGTCAATATTATTCTCTAAGTTATGCATGCATTAGGAAAACAATTAAAAGTCTTTAAAGAACTCAATACCATATAACTTGATTTTGTTTCAATGGATAAAACATCTCTAATAACTTTCAATTCTTCAAACAAAATTTCACCATCAAGATCAACAACTTAATCCAAATTTGACACGGTTAGAAGATTTCTAACCTATCAAATAACATTATCAATAATATAAAATATTCTCTATATCAACATTTTAATCTTAGTGCCTCAATTAAATTCTTTAGTTGCTAAAATTATGGATATATTAATTGATTTTATTTTAGGGGAATTGATTGATTTTATTCTACTCTATATTTTATTAATGGAAAATTATATTCTTTTATTAATTTTGATTTTGTAGTGCCCCTATAATTTTGTTAGCCAGTATTTAAAAAAAAAATTCTAACAAGTTTAAAAAAAAAAATTTGGTGCCCCTAAAATTATGGGGCCCTGGGCTCCCGCCCCGCGAGCCCATGCTCAGGGCCACCCCTGAGTTAAATGTAATTGTGACGGTTCTTACGTTAACAATGCTAGTGGTTGTGGCAGTATTTTCAGGAACTCTCTCGGCAACTTTCTTTTAGCTTTTGCCGAGCCTTCTTCAGATCCTAATTCTTTACATGCGGAATTCTCTGCCATTTTTAGAGCCATTGAGCTTGCTAGAGATAAAGCATGGTTGAAGCTTTGGATTGAGAGTGATTCTTCTATTGTGGTCCAAGCTTTTTCAAGGAAATATTTTGGTTCCTTGGTAGCTTAGGAATATGTGGTTATAGTGTAAAAGTATTATAAGGAACATGTCTTTTGGGATTACTGATATCTTTCGAGAAGGTAACTCTTGTGCTGACTTTTTTGCTAGTCTCGGTCGCACGGTTTCCTCTCTTACTCTTTTTGATACCATCCCTCTAGATATTAGATGTGATTTTGTAAAAAATAGGTTTAGGATGAGTTTTTACAGATTTATTCGCCATTGAGAGGGTTTTAGCCTAGTCCCCATCTCCTTTTTGTGTATCTCCTTTTTATTTTAATATATCAGCTTTATTCAAATATATATATAAAATATATATATATATATATATATATATATATATATATATATATATATATATATATATATATATATATATATATATATATATATATATATATATAATTAAAAAAATTAACTTTAATTTTGAATCATGAAAAATTTTCAAAAATTAAATTCAATTGCAAAAATTAAAATAAATGTTTATCATAAATATATATTAATTCAAACCATCTATACTATTATCATTACAAAATAGATAAATATATAGTATATTTATAGGTGAAATCTATTTTTAATCCTCTTAAATATATTAAATTTTATTTTTGGTCTTTTAAAATAATTTTTTCAAACTTTGAGTCTCTAAATGTTTTATTTACATTAATAATCTTTTTAGTTAACTTATTGTTAGAGGAGGATGACGTGATAGGTCACATGATTGATTTTTTTTTTTATAAATATTAAATACATACATAGATAATGATATTGTGACAAAATACTAATATGATACGTTACACGGCAATTTAAATCAATTGTCCTTAATATTAATTAATATCATATATAGAAGATATATTAATTGTTAAATTCGTTGCATAAGATAATGAAAATGAAAATTTATAAATAAAATTCAAAATTTATCACTAAATTCACTGCGAAAGATCTTCCAAAAACTCAAAATATATTATCAAATTCATAACATAAAATAAAAATAGTCAGCTGATTTAACACTACACCTATTACTAAATGAAAAGAATATAATTATATATTCATTTGTATTATAAAATAAGTGTATTAATGACTTCCCCAAAAAAAAAAAAAATAAGTGTATTAATGTATTTAAATAATATTTTTAAGAGAAAATGCGTGATGCACTGACAGTGTAAAATATTTTTACACTGTCACCCAATCACCACCCATCACTACAAGAAAATTGACTTTCAGTGACACTCAAAAAGTGTCACTAAAAGTCAATAATCTGTAGGTAAATGTCTATTAGACTTTGAGTGACACCCACACTTGGCGTCAACTTTAAGGGGGTGTAGTGTGACACTACATTAAATGTCACAATAACTTTTAGTTACGGTTAAGTTTTTTCCTACAGTGTCACTATATACTATGCTAGTATTACAAATAATAGAAACTCTAGCTACGAATTGTTTTCTTTTTGCTGTCACTAGAACTTCAAATTATATAATTTTTATTATATAAAAATATAATAAATTTATAAATTCAATTTTTAATATAATTGAAAAATATTATTATTTAAATAAAAGTTACTCATTTAAAATATTTTCCATTACATTTTGAACCATGACAAAGCTAAATAACTAAAATTAAACTATTATACCATTTTCTATTAAATAAATTCAAATGATTCAATATAGAAAGATTGGTTTCATATTATATTGATAAAAACTAATTACAAAATAAATCATATCCTTAACATCTTAATATATATCCAACTCCATATTATTATTTTCTATATTTGAATTTTCACATAAAATAAAATAAAAATCCTTTTTTTATATATTTGTATGTTGATGTATCCATAACTTTGAAAGTCCTGCTATCTTCACTTCCAAGTATCTGCATCTAAATTTTTCCTGAAATAATAAATAAATAATGATCAATATGCAAACAAAACTTTACATATGACAGTAATTTACACAAGAAACAAAAAGGAGTAAAGAGTATGTAACTTTACTTGAAGAAGAATTGCATATAGAAGGCAGCATTTCCTTGAACTCATCAATCTGAACCATGAGAGAATAATTCGCAGTCCCACCAACAACAAACCCTTTCTCTTCAAAGAAACTCCTATCCAAAGCAGTCACTCCAGCCACCGCAAAATTCACACCATCCTCAACACTCCCACTTTCCTCCACACCACCATTCTTAAAACCCAAGTAAGGTTTCACATATGGAAGTCCCAAATCCTCAGCTTCACAAACACAAACACAAACACAAAACCAAAAAAAAAATGATTTTTTACTCTTTATCAAAGTGAAAAAGAAAAAGGGTATGATGAAAATTGAATGAAGATATTAATATTGTGAAAATCAATTTCTCCATTAAAGAACAAGAAATGTTAACAAGAAATGTAGAGTGAAGGAGAAAGAAGATTTCAGAGTAAAGAAAGTGATAGCTTGTTATTGTGTTACACGTGTGATAACCATGTCCATATATAGTATATGGCTATCTCTTAACTACCAATCAAAGACTCTTATTTTTACAACTCTATTAAAACTATAAGCTATATTACATTCTCAATATCCCCTCTCAAGCTAAGCATGATAAATGTTGATCATGCCAAGCTTGGAAATGAATTTATTGAAGGTTGAAGTGGATAGAGCTTTGGTTAGGAAATCAGCTAGTTGTTCATGAGTCGAAATTGGTAAGAGCCGTAGTAATCCTTGCTGCAATTTTTCACGAACTAAATGGCAGTCAATTTCAAGGTGTTTTGTTCGCTCGTGGAAAACCGGATTGAGAGCAATGTGCATTGCGCTTTGGCTATCACAGTACAAAACAGGGAGTTTGGTACATGTAATGTGCAATTCCTTCATGAGAGCTATCAGCCAAAGTAGTTCACATGTAGCAAACGATAAAGCCCGATACTCTGCCTCTGAAGACGACCTGGAAATGGTATTCTGCTTTTTCGCACGCCACGATATAATAGAAGTTCCAAGGAAAAAACAATAGCCTGAAATGGATTTTCTTGAATCAATACATCCTGCCCAATCAGAATCAGAGAAACCAAGCAGTTGCAAGTCAGCATCTCTTCGAAACAATATTCCTCTACCAGGACTGTTTTTCAAATATCGTATGACTCTGCAAGCAGCATGGTAATGTGCCATTGTTGGATTGTGAAGAAATTGACTGAGTTGTTGGGTGGCATACGTAATGTCAGGACGTGTTGTGTTAAGATACAACAGTCGACCTATCAAGCGCCTATAAGCTCCAATATCATCAAAGGTTTTGCCATTATCTGCGTGCAGTTTGACAGATGGGTCGAGAGGTGTGGGAGCTGGTTTAGAACCAAGCATACCAGATTCCTGTAAGAGGTCAAGGCAATATTTGCGTTGGGACAAAGAGATACCTGTCTTTGAGTGAGCAACTTCGAGGCCAAGAAAGTACTTCAATGTTCCCAAGTTTTTGATACTGAATGTTTTGTCAAGGATGTGCTTGATCCGATCAAATTCAAACATAGAATTGCCGGCTAAGATTATGTCATCGACATAAACTAAAATGGCTGTGAAATGTATGTTAGTTTTCAAAGTAAACAAGGAATAATCTGAAGTAGATTGAGTGTAACCTTGATGTAACAAAAGAGCAGTCAGCTTTTCATACCACTTGCGGCTTGCTTGCTTCAAACCATATAAGCTCTTTTGAAGTTTACATACTTGGTTGGGTTTGTGGCATGTAACACCTTCAGGTATTGTCATGTACACGTCTTCTTTCAATTCCCCGTGTAAAAATGCGTTGTTGACATCAAGTTGGTGTAGAAACCAATTATTGATGGCTGCAGTCGCAAGGAGAGTTCTAACAGTTGTGAGCTTCGCTACTGGTGAGAAAGTGTCAAAAAAATCCAGTCCCTCGATTTGATTGTAACCTTTAGCCACAAGTCGCGCTTTATACCTCTCTATCGTGCCATCTGCTCTATGTTTTACCTTAAACACCCATTTGTTTCCAATTGGCTTGACATGTGGTGGCAAATCAACTATGTTCCAAGTCTTATTCTTCTCTAATGCATCTAATTCAGACTTCATCGCTTGAATCCAATGTTCAGATAAGCATGCTTCTTTGTAATTCTTTGGTTCATGGATGAGAGAAACATTTGATGCAAAGACACGATGGGATGCAGATAAAAAATGTAATGAATCATAATTTGAAATTGGATAAATAACTTTGGATGTACCTGAGGATGACTTGGCTGCTGAAGTATCAGATACATTGCACACATAATCTGAGAGATAATGAGGTGGCTGTTTGGTTCTAACAGGCCTAGGCTGAGTATTACAATTCTCAGTGTTGTGTGTGTCAAGTATATGCTGGGTGTCATGATTCTCATCAGGGTTTTCTACATTTTCAGGATCAGAATTATAATGGTGTAATGTGTTATTATCTATGGTGGTTATCATGCTCATCATCAGTTGGCTCAATGTTCTGTGATGGAACATGTATGGCAGGGTCATGTTGAAAGGTAGAATCTTTGTGAAGGTGATAATCCCAGTTAATGGAATTAGAGTTAGAATAAGGAAATATATGTTCATGGTGTATGACATTTCTAGAGACAATAATGGAATGACTGTGAATATCATAGAGTACCACACCCTTCATACCATTCTTGTATCCTAAAAAAACGCATTTTCGAGCTCTTGACTCAAGTTTAGTTCGATGTGCATTTAGTGTGGATGCAAAAGCTAGGGAACCAAACACTTTAAGACTATGCATATCAGGATGTTCATTATGCAATATGAAATGAGGAGAAAGATTATTTAAGACTTGAGTGGGGAGTTTATTAATGATGAATGTTGCATGTAAAATAGCATATGACCAGAATTGTTTGGGGAGTTTTGACTGAAAAAGGAGGGCTCTTCCAACATTTAACAAATGTTGGTGTTTCCTCTCTACTCTACCATTTTGCTGTGGTGATTCAACACAGCTGGTTTGATGGATGATTCCCTTAGATGAATAAAATTCAGGGATATGAAACTCAACACCATTATCAGTTCAAATGGTTTTGACAGAAATTTTATGTTGGTTTTCTATGAGGTTGACAAAGTTTATGACATGCTGTCTAGCTTCAGATTTACTTTTCATTAAAGTGATCCATGTAAATCTGCTACAATCATCAACAGCAGTCAAAAAATAAGAGTGACCATGCAAGGATTGGACAGCTATAGGTCCCCAAATATCAAAATGAATCAAATCATAAGGATGATCAGCACGACTATTGCTAGTATTATAAGAGAGTTTTCTTTGTCTAGCATAGCTACAAACATCACAAACATCTTTATGGTTAACAGTGATAAAAGGAAATTGAGAGTGTAAGTACAAAAGTCTATTATTGGATAAGTGTCCTAATCTAAAGTGCCATAAAGCTTTTTCTGGCAAGGTTACTGTGGCTGCTATAGCAGATGTGAAAGCAGGTGATTGTGTAAGAGGTGAAGCATTATCTCTTAGAGTTAAGTAGTACAATCCATCCTTTTGATCAGCAGAACCAGTCATCTTCAGAGTGACTTTGTCCTGTATAACACATTGTGAATTGATAAAGGTGACATTACAATTAGAAGATTCACATAATTTGGAAACAGATAAAAGGTTTAATGCAAATTCAGGAATCAAAAGAACATTATGCACAATGAACTCAGGAGAAAAATGGATTGTACCGGAATAGCTAGCAGTAAGACATTGTCCATTTGGAAGTCTAACACTAACTGGAATAATTTGCTTATAGGAGTGAAACCATTTTATGGAACTACAAATATGATCAGAAGCTCCTGAATCAATGATCCAAGAACTATGGCTACTACTATGCATGCAATGAGATGTGTTACCTGTTGATAGATGACCAACTGCAACTTGATTAGAAGAAGCATGCCCTGAAGATTGACCAATGCCAGACTTCTGAATTAGCTCCATTAGAGTATTGAACTGGCCTTGAGTCATAGGAGAATTGTCACTTTTAGTGTCAGCACCAATAGAAAGAGATCCATCATCATTGCCATCTGATGCAACATTGTTAGCTGAATTCTGAAATTGCTTCTGCATATGTGGGGGAACACCATGTTTCTTAAAGCAATTTTCAACCGTATGGTTAGTTTTCCCACAAAAGGTACAAACACGAGCTCCATGCTTGAATGAATTGTTTCTTGTAGCAAACTTCTTGGAATCAACAGCATTAACCAGAGTATGGGACTCATCATTGGGAATGGTAAGCTGAAGTTGTCTTTCATGTTGAATGACCATGGAAAATATCTTATTCATGTGAGGCAAGGGATCCATTAACAGGATTTGGGATTTAACAACAGAAAATTGATCATTCAAACCAGTTAAGAATCTGATAACTTGCATCAATTGATGATTGGATCTCGCACTACGCATAGCTTCACAAGAACATTTGATGCGACATGTACAAGTTGGTAAAGGCAAATACAAATCTAACTCCTCCCAAAGAATCTTAAGTTCAGAAAAGAAATCAGTTACCGATTTGGTTTCTTGCTTGAGATTGTATATTTCTTGTTGTAATTCAGATATGCGGATGAGATCACCCTGAGAGAATCTTTCCTTCAAATCGTTCCATACATCAAGCGCATTCTCCATGAAGACGATGGACTGAGAAATGGAATCTGAGACTGAATTCATGATCCAAGAATGGACTAACATGTTGCAGCGATTCCAAGCACGCAAAGAAGGATCGAATGAATCAACCGGAGCAGGAAGAGATCCATCAATGAACTCAATCTTCATCTTTCCACCGAGCGCTCGCTTCATGCTTCGAGCCCATGAATGATAGTTAGAACCATTAAGCTTGGGAAGAACTGTAACTGACCCAGGACCATCGCTGGGATGAACAAAGTATGGGGAAGTTTGATCCAAAGCTGGATCAAGAGATGTTCGGGGAGGAGCCATGGAATCAGAGAAGATGAATGAACAAGCTAAAATTCAATTGAAAAAGCAGCGGAAGAAGGATCTTAATGGCGAATGATACCATATTGTGAAAATCAATTTCTCCATTAAAGAACAAGAAATGTTAACAAGAAATGTAGAGTGAAGGAGAAAGAAGATTTCAGAGTAAAGAAAGTGATAGCTTGTTATTGTGTTACACGTGTGATAACCATGTCCATATATAGTATATGGCTATCTCTTAACTACCAATCAAAGACTCTTATTTTTACAACTCTATTAAAACTATAAGCTATATTACATTCTCAATAATTAATACCTATGAAATCAATGATGAGTCTGCCATTAGAGCACCTTCCATTAGGGTGATGAAAATGGGTTTCACCGTAAGGAGGGAGCAGACAATTGGGACTTTGTGGTTGAGAAATGAAATTCAAGTTTCTTGCATATCAAATGACAGTAATTTACACAAGAAACAAAAAGGAGTAAAGAGTATGTAACTTTACTTGAAGAAGAATTGCATATCAAATGACAGTAATTTACACAAGTACCAGCATTATTGTATATATGCATTATCATGCAAATCATTATAACTCCCCATCCACATGCATGCATTATTATGAAATAAGGCAACAATATGATATAATCTTGATAGCACCAACATAGCATAAAGCCAAAAGTCATTCTATCATCCTTACAAAACCACTCATGTCACAACATGCATATATAGTTAAATCCATACATTTCCGAGAATAAGAACGAGATGAAAATCAATCAAAGACAGAGAATGCATACCTTAGTTTCTCATGCATGTATCCAATTAAACCATTTTTTTATTAAAAAAAACTTAATGACATGGCACATTTATGATTTTCTATTGGATGACAGTGTAAAATTATTTTACACTGTCAGTGCACTACCTTTTCACTCTATTTTTAATTACCAATCTTTTATTCAATTAACACACAATAACAATAATAGTAACAATAATAATAATAATAATAATAATAATAATAATAATAATAACAATAAAATAATAATAATAATAATAATATTAATAATAATAATAAAATAATAATAATTTGTACAAGTCTATCATTTATTTATGGGATAAATAACTGTTATCCCCTGCCAGATTCTGTTTTCAGAACACCCTATCCCTTGTTTGGCTGACTGGACAGCTGACTAGGCGTGCAGAATCTCTTGTTTAGCGCGGAATCTCTTGTTTGGCTGGATTTGTTTATAGAATATTAATTCTAAAAAATGTTTTCCATAGGGATTAAACCCAGGACCATTAATATATCCAATCAATACCAAACCACCAAACCAACTCATGTAAACAAATTTATAAACATTATTTAAAATTGAACTATATATATGAAAAAAAAGTCAACATATAAAACAAACAAAAAAAGTTATAAAAATATATTAACATATAAAAATTGAATTTA